>NW_028295178.1:0-214193 GCF_964341445.2 Mesoplodon mirus
AAGCTGCCTGAACACCACACCACCAGGACACTGTTCACTCCACAGATGCCTCTGAGGAGCAGTGAGCTTTTGCAAAAGAAACCAGGCGCTTGCGGTTCCTTCCTGGGAGCTCAGCCCAGAGCATACTGTAGCTAAAGTGCCAACTAAATGTGACCTCCAGTCACGAAGTAAGGTGCACATTTTCCCATTACCAGAGGCAGGGGTGCACCAGTTTCCAGGAAGTCTCAGGCAATGGACGGCTTTAGCTTTAGTATGCCTCACAGCGCTCAAGCCTCTCACGGGGGCACTTCTTTCCAAGGATGTGCACCGTGTACCAAAAGCCTTCTGAGCACAACCAAGGGAGACACGGCTCTGGGACCATCCCTCACTATGCAGGTGAAAGGGCCGGGAACTAATCTGTTCTCTATGGCTAGCGTTCCACAGCTTGGAAACAGCCCCAGGAGCACGGTTCTTGGGCAGGCTTTCTTTCCATGCGGGTCTGCCTCGTTGAGGACACCTAAGCTGCCCTGAAAGAAACCACCGGGGCTCCAATCCACTTTGGGGACTCGTGCTCGACGTCTCTCTAAGTGAGGCGGAAAGTAGACTTTAGGTCCAGCCCGAAATAAAGTCGAGATTTACCCTGAGCCTTGCTAGGCATTTGGAACATGCAAAGTCACCTACGCCTCCTGAGGGCATTTCGAGGATTAGGCCACTCAGCACATGCAGAACACACTGCATCCCAAAGTTTCATCGCAGAAGGCCGAATTGTGTTCCAAGGGCCTCCTTTGGCTTGTCAGAGAAGAGAGGTCTATGTGCTGGGTGATCCGGTGTGTAATTGAGAAGCCTGGAGTAAGGCATTATTTTCCCCCATTTGAAAGGCAGATAGTGGCGGCCTCAAGGCTGACTGAAAGACAGTGCTGTTACCCGTCTTCTAGTCACTGCTAGGAATGCCTCAGTGAAGAAAGTGAGTTTTCTCCTACGAATCCAGGTGGTCGCCAGTGCCTTGCTGGGAGCTCATCCCACGGCTTGCCCTAGCTAAAGTGCCAAGTAAACGTGACCCCAGGCCTCAAGGTAAGCACGAGTGTCTCCTCTCAGCAAAGCTTGCTGGGCAGCCATCTCAATGAACCCTGACTCGATAGAGTGCTTTAACTCCTCTACGGCTCTCCGGAGGCCTCAGAGAGTCGCGTATGAATTCCCTTCTCAGGGAGAGCGTGTGTGCCGTGAGTCCCCCGTTTGTTTTCCGAGCAACACAGCGCAGAACAGGCTGTTGGGGTCAACCCTTTGTATGCAGAGGGAAGGGCAATGAACTGATCCTCGCTTGCCTAGCTTGATTTCTACCGCTGTAAAGCAGCCCCAGGACAACGTTTTTGGCGGTATTATATTCAACGTGGCTCTCCCTCTGTGGGGGCCCTCTGAGCTGCACTGAACGAATCCCTGAGCCTACAGAGCCCCCTGGCGACTCTTACCTGTCACCTCTCTATTGGGACGCAAGGTACACTGTAGGTCCAGCCTGACAGAAAGAACAGAAAAACCCGTCAACTTGGGAGACATTTGGACGATACAAATTCACTTAGGCCTGACTAAGTCATTAAGCGGGTAATGCTATGCACGGCATGCCAAAGACCCCGCCTGCAACGAAGTGTCATCATAGAAAGGCCCCGTGTGGCCGAAAGTCTCCAGTAGTCAGTCAGAGAGTGCCGGTAAATGCACTGTGGGGCCAAGTTGGAAACTGGAGCATGTGGGAGAAGCCCGACTCTCCCCCTTTGAAAAGCAACTTCAGTGCAGCTTCCAAGCTGCCTGAACACCACACCACCAGGACACTGTTCACTCCACAGATGCCTCTGAGGAGCAGTGAGCTTTTGCAAAAGAAACCAGGCGCTTGCGGTTCCTTCCTGGGAGCTCAGCCCAGAGCATACTGTAGCTAAAGTGCCAACTAAATGTGACCTCCAGTCACGAAGTAAGGTGCACATTTTCCCATTACCAGAGGCAGGGGTGCACCAGTTTCCAGGAAGTCTCAGGCAATGGACGGCTTTAGCTTTAGTATGCCTCACAGCGCTCAAGCCTCTCACGGGGGCACTTCTTTCCAAGGATGTGCACCGTGTACCAAAAGCCTTCTGAGCACAACCAAGGGAGACACGGCTCTGGGACCATCCCTCACTATGCAGGTGAAAGGGCCGGGAACTAATCTGTTCTCTATGGCTAGCGTTCCACAGCTTGGAAACAGCCCCAGGAGCACGGTTCTTGGGCAGGCTTTCTTTCCATGCGGGTCTGCCTCGTTGAGGACACCTAAGCTGCCCTGAAAGAAACCACCGGGGCTCCAATCCACTTTGGGGACTCGTGCTCGACGTCTCTCTAAGTGAGGCGGAAAGTAGACTTTAGGTCCAGCCCGAAATAAAGTCGAGATTTACCCTGAGCCTTGCTAGGCATTTGGAACATGCAAAGTCACCTACGCCTCCTGAGGGCATTTCGAGGATTAGGCCACTCAGCACATGCAGAACACACTGCATCCCAAAGTTTCATCGCAGAAGGCCGAATTGTGTTCCAAGGGCCTCCTTTGGCTTGTCAGAGAAGAGAGGTCTATGTGCTGGGTGATCCGGTGTGTAATTGAGAAGCCTGGAGTAAGGCAGTATTTTCCCCCATTTGAAAGGCAGATAGTGGCGGCCTCAAGGCTGACTGAAAGACAGTGCTGTTACCCGTCTTCTAGTCACTGCTAGGAATGCCTCAGTGAAGAAAGTGAGTTTTCTCCTACGAATCCAGGTGGTCGCCAGTGCCTTGCTGGGAGCTCATCCCACGGCTTGCCCTAGCTAAAATGCCAAGTAAACGTGACCCCAGGCCTCAAGGTAAGCACGAGTGTCTCCTCTCAGCAAAGCTTGCTGGGCAGCCATCTCCATGAACCCTGACTCGATAGAGTGCTTTAACTCCTCTACGGCTCTCCGGAGGCCTCAGAGAGTCGCGTATGAATTCCCTTCTCAGGGAGAGCGTGTGTGCCGTGAGTCCCCCGTTTGTTTTCCGAGCAACACAGCGCAGAACAGGCTGTTGGGGTCAACCCTTTGTATGCAGAGGGAAGGGCAATGAACTGATCCTCGCTTGCCTAGCTTGATTTCTACCGCTGTAAAGCAGCCCCAGGACAACGTTTTTGGCGGTATTATATTCAACGTGGCTCTCCCTCTGTGGGGGCCCTCTGAGCTGCACTGAACGAATCCCTGAGCCTACAGAGCCCCCTGGCGACTCTTACCTGTCACCTCTCTATTGGGACGCAAGGTACACTGTAGGTCCAGCCTGACAGAAAGAACAGAAAAACCCGTCAACTTGGGAGACATTTGGACGATACAAATTCACTTAGGCCTGACTAAGTCATTAAGCGGGTAATGCTATGCACGGCATGCCAAAGACCCCGCCTGCAACGAAGTGTCATCATAGAAAGGCCCCGTGTGGCCGAAAGTCTCCAGTAGTCAGTCAGAGAGTGCCGGTAAATGCACTGTGGGGCCAAGTTGGAAACTGGAGCATGTGGGAGAAGCCCGACTCTCCCCCTTTGAAAAGCAACTTCAGTGCAGCTTCCAAGCTGCCTGAACACCACACCACCAGGACACTGTTCACTCCACAGATGCCTCTGAGGAGCAGTGAGCTTTTGCAAAAGAAACCAGGTGCTTGCGGTTCCTTCCTGGGAGCTCAGCCCAGAGCATACTGTAGCTAAAGTGCCAACTAAATGTGACCTCCAGTCACGAAGTAAGGTGCACATTTTCCCATTACCAGAGGCAGGGGTGCACCAGTTTCCAGGAAGTCTCAGGCAATGGACGGCTTTAGCTTTAGTATGCCTCACAGCGCTCAAGCCTCTCACGGGGGCACTTCTTTCCAAGGATGTGCACCGTGTACCAAAAGCCTTCTGAGCACAACCAAGGGAGACACGGCTCTGGGACCATCCCTCACTATGCAGGTGAAAGGGCCGGGAACTAATCTGTTCTCTATGGCTAGCGTTCCACAGCTTGGAAACAGCCCCAGGAGCACGGTTCTTGGGCAGGCTTTCTTTCCATGCGGGTCTGCCTCGTTGAGGACACCTAAGCTGCCCTGAAAGAAACCACCGGGGCTCCAATCCACTTTGGGGACTCGTGCTCGACGTCTCTCTAAGTGAGGCGGAAAGTAGACTTTAGGTCCAGCCCGAAATAAAGTCGAGATTTACCCCGAGCCTTGCTAGGCATTTGGAACATGCAAAGTCACCTACGCCTCCTGAGGGCATTTCGAGGATTAGGCCACTCAGCACATGCAGAACACACTGCATCCCAAAGTTTCATCGCAGAAGGCCGAATTGTGTTCCAAGGGCCTCCTTTGGCTTGTCAGAGAAGAGAGGTCTATGTGCTGGGTGATCCGGTGTGTAATTGAGAAGCCTGGAGTAAGGCAGTATTTTCCCCCATTTGAAAGGCAGATAGTGGCGGCCTCAAGGCTGACTGAAAGACAGTGCTGTTACCCGTCTTCTAGTCACTGCTAGGAATGCCTCAGTGAAGAAAGTGAGTTTTCTCCTATGAATCCAGGTGGTCGTCAGTGCCTTGCTGGGAGCTCATCCCACGGCTTGCCCTAGCTAAAGTGCCAAGTAAACGTGACCCCAGGCCTCAAGGTAAGCACGAGTGTCTCCTCTCAGCAAAGCTAGCTGGGCAGCCATCTCCATGAACCCTGACTCGATAGAGTGCTTTAACTCCTCTACGGCTCTCCAGAGGCCTCAGAGAGTCGCGTATGAATTCCCTTCTGAGGGAGAGCGTGTGTGCCGTGAGTCCCCCGTTTGTCTTCCGAGCAACACAGCGCAGAACAGGCTGTTGGGGTCAACCCTTTCTATGCAGAGGGAAGTGCAATGAACTGATCCTCGCTTGCCTAGCTTGATTTCTACCGCTGTAAAGCAGCCCCAGGACAACGTTTTTGCCGGTATTATATTCAACGTGGCTCTCCCTCTGTGGGGGCCCTCTGAGCTGCACTGAAAGAATCCCTGAGCCTACAGAGCCCCCTGGCAGCTCTTACCTCTCACCTCTCTATTGGGACGCAAGGTACACTGTAGGTCCAGCCTGACAGAAAGAACAGAAAAACCCGTCAACTTGGGAGACATTTGGACGATACAAATTCACTTAGGCCTGACTAAGTCATTAAGCGGGTAATGCTATGCACGGCATGCCAAAGACCCCGCCTGCAACGAAGTGTCATCATAGAAAGGCCCCGTGTGGCCGAAAGTCTCCAGTAGTCAGTCAGAGAGTGCCGGTAAATGCGCTGTGGGGTCAAGTTGGAAACTGGAGCATGTGGGAGAAGCCCGACTCTCCCCCTTTGAAAAGCAACTTCAGTGCAGCTTCCAAGCTGCCTGAACACCACACCACCAGGACACTGTTCACTCCACAGATGCCTCTGAGGAGCAGTGAGCTTTTGCAAAAGAAACCAGGCGCTTGCGGTTCCTTCCTGGGAGCTCAGCCCAGAGCATACTGCAGCTAAAGTGCCAACTAAATGTGACCTCCAGTCACGAAGTAAGGTGCACATTTTCCCATTACCAGAGGCAGGGGTGCACCAGTTTCCAGGAAGTCTCAGGCAATGGACGGCTTTAGCTTTAGTATGCCTCACAGCGCTCAAGCCTCTCACGGGGGCACTTCTTTCCAAGGATGTGCACCGTGTACCAAAAGCCTTCTGAGCACAATCAAGGGAGACACGGCTCGGGGACCATCCCTCACTATGCAGGTGAAAGGGCCGGGAACTAATCTGTTCTCTATGGCTAGCGTTCCACAGCTTGGAAACAGCCCCAGGAGCACGGTTCTTGGGCAGGCTTTCTTTCCATGCGGGTCTGCCTCGTTGAGGACACCTAAGCTGCCCTGAAAGAAACCACCGGGGCTCCAATCCACTTTGGGGACTCGTGCTCGACGTCTCTCTAAGTGAGGCGGAAAGTAGACTTTAGGTCCAGCCCGAAATAAAGTCGAGATTTACCCTGAGCCTTGCTAGGCATTTGGAACATGCAAAGTCACCTACGCCTCCTGAGGGCATTTCGAGGATTAGGCCACTCAGCACATGCAGAACACACTGCATCCCAAAGTTTCATCGCAGAAGGCCGAATTGTGTTCCAAGGGCCTCCTTTGGCTTGTCAGAGAAGAGAGGTCTATGTGCTGGGTGATCCGGTGTGTAATTGAGAAGCCTGGAGTAAGGCAGTATTTTCCCCCATTTGAAAGGCAGATAGTGGCGGCCTCAAGGCTGACTGAAAGACAGTGCTGTTACCCGTCTTCTAGTCACTGCTAGGAATGCCTCAGTGAAGAAAGTGAGTTTTCTCCTACGAATCCAGGTGGTCGCCAGTGCCTTGCTGGGAGCTCATCCCACGGCTTGCCCTAGCTAAAGTGCCAAGTAAACGTGACCCCAGGCCTCAAGGTAAGCACGAGTGTCTCCTCTCAGCAAAGCTTGCTGGGCAGCCATCTCCATGAACCCTGACTCGATAGAGTGCTTTAACTCCTCTACGGCTCTCCGGAGGCCTCAGAGAGTCGCGTATGAATTCCCTTCTCAGGGAGAGCGTGTGTGCCGTGAGTCCCCCGTTTGTTTTCCGAGCAACACAGCGCAGAACAGGCTGTTGGGGTCAACCCTTTGTATGCAGAGGGAAGGGCAATGAACTGATCCTCGCTTGCCTAGCTTGATTTCTACCGCTGTAAAGCAGCCCCAGGACAACGTTTTTGGCGGTATTATATTCAACGTGGCTCTCCCTCTGTGGGGGCCCTCTGAGCTGCACTGAACGAATCCCTGAGCCTACAGAGCCCCCTGGCGACTCTTACCTGTCACCTCTCTATTGGGACGCAAGGTACACTGTAGGTCCAGCCTGACAGAAAGAACAGAAAAACCCGTCAACTTGGGAGACATTTGGACGATACAAATTCACTTAGGCCTGACTAAGTCATTAAGCGGGTAATGCTATGCACGGCATGCCAAAGACCCCGCCTGCAACGAAGTGTCATCATAGAAAGGCCCCGTGTGGCCGAAAGTCTCCAGTAGTCAGTCAGAGAGTGCCGGTGAATGCGCTGTGGGGTCAAGTTGGAAACTGGAGCATGTGGGAGAAGCCCGACTCTCCCCCTTTGAAAAGCAACTTCAGTGCAGCTTCCAAGCTGCCTGAACACCACACCACCAGGACACTGTTCACTCCACGGATGCCTCTGAGGAGCAGTGAGCTTTTGCAAAAGAAACCAGGCGCTTGCGGTTCCTTCCTGGGAGCTCAGCCCAGAGCATACTGCAGCTAAAGTGCCAACTAAATGTGACCTCCAGTCACGAAGTAAGGTGCACATTTTCCCATTACCAGAGGCAGGGGTGCACCAGTTTCCAGGAAGTCTCAGGCAATGGACGGCTTTAGCTTTAGTATGCCTCACAGCGCTCAAGCCTCTCACGGGGGCACTTCTTTCCAAGGATGTGCACCGTGTACCAAAAGCCTTCTGAGCACAACCAAGGGAGACACGGCTCTGGGACCATCCCTCACTATGCAGGTGAAAGGGCCGGGAACTAATCTGTTCTCTATGGCTAGCGTTCCACAGCTTGGAAACAGCCCCAGGAGCACGGTTCTTGGGCAGGCTTTCTTTCCATGCGGGTCTGCCTCGTTGAGGACACCTAAGCTGCCCTGAAAGAAACCACCGGGGCTCCAATCCACTTTGGGGACTCGTGCTCGACGTCTCTCTAAGTGAGGCGGAAAGTAGACTTTAGGTCCAGCCCGAAATAAAGTCGAGATTTACCCTGAGCCTTGCTAGGCATTTGGAACATGCAAAGTCACCTACGCCTCCTGAGGGCATTTCGAGGATTAGGCCACTCAGCACATGCAGAACACACTGCATCCCAAAGTTTCATCGCAGAAGGCCGAATTGTGTTCCAAGGGCCTCCTTTGGCTTGTCAGAGAAGAGAGGTCTATGTGCTGGGTGATCCGGTGTGTAATTGAGAAGCCTGGAGTAAGGCAGTATTTTCCCCCATTTGAAAGGCAGATAGTGGCGGCCTCAAGGCTGACTGAAAGACAGTGCTGTTACCCGTCTTCTAGTCACTGCTAGGAATGCCTCAGTGAAGAAAGTGAGTTTTCTCCTACGAATCCAGGTGGTCGCCAGTGCCTTGCTGGGAGCTCATCCCACGGCTTGCCCTAGCTAAAATGCCAAGTAAACGTGACCCCAGGCCTCAAGGTAAGCACGAGTGTCTCCTCTCAGCAAAGCTTGCTGGGCAGCCATCTCCATGAACCCTGACTCGATAGAGTGCTTTAACTCCTCTACGGCTCTCCGGAGGCCTCAGAGAGTCGCGTATGAATTCCCTTCTCAGGGAGAGCGTGTGTGCCGTGAGTCCCCCGTTTGTTTTCCGAGCAACACAGCGCAGAACAGGCTGTTGGGGTCAACCCTTTGTATGCAGAGGGAAGGGCAATGAACTGATCCTCGCTTGCCTAGCTTGATTTCTACCGCTGTAAAGCAGCCCCAGGACAACGTTTTTGGCGGTATTATATTCAACGTGGCTCTCCCTCTGTGGGGGCCCTCTGAGCTGCACTGAACGAATCCCTGAGCCTACAGAGCCCCCTGGCGACTCTTACCTGTCACCTCTCTATTGGGACGCAAGGTACACTGTAGGTCCAGCCTGACAGAAAGAACAGAAAAACCCGTCAACTTGGGAGACATTTGGACGATACAAATTCACTTAGGCCTGACTAAGTCATTAAGCGGGTAATGCTATGCACGGCATGCCAAAGACCCCGCCTGCAACGAAGTGTCATCATAGAAAGGCCCCGTGTGGCCGAAAGTCTCCAGTAGTCAGTCAGAGAGTGCCGGTAAATGCACTGTGGGGCCAAGTTGGAAACTGGAGCATGTGGGAGAAGCCCGACTCTCCCCCTTTGAAAAGCAACTTCAGTGCAGCTTCCAAGCTGCCTGAACACCACACCACCAGGACACTGTTCACTCCACAGATGCCTCTGAGGAGCAGTGAGCTTTTGCAAAAGAAACCAGGTGCTTGCGGTTCCTTCCTGGGAGCTCAGCCCAGAGCATACTGTAGCTAAAGTGCCAACTAAATGTGACCTCCAGTCACGAAGTAAGGTGCACATTTTCCCATTACCAGAGGCAGGGGTGCACCAGTTTCCAGGAAGTCTCAGGCAATGGACGGCTTTAGCTTTAGTATGCCTCACAGCGCTCAAGCCTCTCACGGGGGCACTTCTTTCCAAGGATGTGCACCGTGTACCAAAAGCCTTCTGAGCACAACCAAGGGAGACACGGCTCTGGGACCATCCCTCACTATGCAGGTGAAAGGGCCGGGAACTAATCTGTTCTCTATGGCTAGCGTTCCACAGCTTGGAAACAGCCCCAGGAGCACGGTTCTTGGGCAGGCTTTCTTTCCATGCGGGTCTGCCTCGTTGAGGACACCTAAGCTGCCCTGAAAGAAACCACCGGGGCTCCAATCCACTTTGGGGACTCGTGCTCGACGTCTCTCTAAGTGAGGCGGAAAGTAGACTTTAGGTCCAGCCCGAAATAAAGTCGAGATTTACCCCGAGCCTTGCTAGGCATTTGGAACATGCAAAGTCACCTACGCCTCCTGAGGGCATTTCGAGGATTAGGCCACTCAGCACATGCAGAACACACTGCATCCCAAAGTTTCATCGCAGAAGGCCGAATTGTGTTCCAAGGGCCTCCTTTGGCTTGTCAGAGAAGAGAGGTCTATGTGCTGGGTGATCCGGTGTGTAATTGAGAAGCCTGGAGTAAGGCAGTATTTTCCCCCATTTGAAAGGCAGATAGTGGCGGCCTCAAGGCTGACTGAAAGACAGTGCTGTTACCCGTCTTCTAGTCACTGCTAGGAATGCCTCAGTGAAGAAAGTGAGTTTTCTCCTATGAATCCAGGTGGTCGTCAGTGCCTTGCTGGGAGCTCATCCCACGGCTTGCCCTAGCTAAAGTGCCAAGTAAACGTGACCCCAGGCCTCAAGGTAAGCACGAGTGTCTCCTCTCAGCAAAGCTAGCTGGGCAGCCATCTCCATGAACCCTGACTCGATAGAGTGCTTTAACTCCTCTACGGCTCTCCAGAGGCCTCAGAGAGTCGCGTATGAATTCCCTTCTGAGGGAGAGCGTGTGTGCCGTGAGTCCCCCGTTTGTCTTCCGAGCAACACAGCGCAGAACAGGCTGTTGGGGTCAACCCTTTCTATGCAGAGGGAAGTGCAATGAACTGATCCTCGCTTGCCTAGCTTGATTTCTACCGCTGTAAAGCAGCCCCAGGACAACGTTTTTGCCGGTATTATATTCAACGTGGCTCTCCCTCTGTGGGGGCCCTCTGAGCTGCACTGAAAGAATCCCTGAGCCTACAGAGCCCCCTGGCAGCTCTTACCTCTCACCTCTCTATTGGGACGCAAGGTACACTGTAGGTCCAGCCTGACAGAAAGAACAGAAAAACCCGTCAACTTGGGAGACATTTGGACGATACAAATTCACTTAGGCCTGACTAAGTCATTAAGCGGGTAATGCTATGCACGGCATGCCAAAGACCCCGCCTGCAACGAAGTGTCATCATAGAAAGGCCCCGTGTGGCCGAAAGTCTCCAGTAGTCAGTCAGAGAGTGCCGGTAAATGCGCTGTGGGGTCAAGTTGGAAACTGGAGCATGTGGGAGAAGCCCGACTCTCCCCCTTTGAAAAGCAACTTCAGTGCAGCTTCCAAGCTGCCTGAACACCACACCACCAGGACACTGTTCACTCCACAGATGCCTCTGAGGAGCAGTGAGCTTTTGCAAAAGAAACCAGGCGCTTGCGGTTCCTTCCTGGGAGCTCAGCCCAGAGCATACTGCAGCTAAAGTGCCAACTAAATGTGACCTCCAGTCACGAAGTAAGGTGCACATTTTCCCATTACCAGAGGCAGGGGTGCACCAGTTTCCAGGAAGTCTCAGGCAATGGACGGCTTTAGCTTTAGTATGCCTCACAGCGCTCAAGCCTCTCACGGGGGCACTTCTTTCCAAGGATGTGCACCGTGTACCAAAAGCCTTCTGAGCACAATCAAGGGAGACACGGCTCGGGGACCATCCCTCACTATGCAGGTGAAAGGGCCGGGAACTAATCTGTTCTCTATGGCTAGCGTTCCACAGCTTGGAAACAGCCCCAGGAGCACGGTTCTTGGGCAGGCTTTCTTTCCATGCGGGTCTGCCTCGTTGAGGACACCTAAGCTGCCCTGAAAGAAACCACCGGGGCTCCAATCCACTTTGGGGACTCGTGCTCGACGTCTCTCTAAGTGAGGCGGAAAGTAGACTTTAGGTCCAGCCCGAAATAAAGTCGAGATTTACCCTGAGCCTTGCTAGGCATTTGGAACATGCAAAGTCACCTACGCCTCCTGAGGGCATTTCGAGGATTAGGCCACTCAGCACATGCAGAACACACTGCATCCCAAAGTTTCATCGCAGAAGGCCGAATTGTGTTCCAAGGGCCTCCTTTGGCTTGTCAGAGAAGAGAGGTCTATGTGCTGGGTGATCCGGTGTGTAATTGAGAAGCCTGGAGTAAGGCAGTATTTTCCCCCATTTGAAAGGCAGATAGTGGCGGCCTCAAGGCTGACTGAAAGACAGTGCTGTTACCCGTCTTCTAGTCACTGCTAGGAATGCCTCAGTGAAGAAAGTGAGTTTTCTCCTACGAATCCAGGTGGTCGCCAGTGCCTTGCTGGGAGCTCATCCCACGGCTTGCCCTAGCTAAAGTGCCAAGTAAACGTGACCCCAGGCCTCAAGGTAAGCACGAGTGTCTCCTCTCAGCAAAGCTTGCTGGGCAGCCATCTCCATGAACCCTGACTCGATAGAGTGCTTTAACTCCTCTACGGCTCTCCGGAGGCCTCAGAGAGTCGCGTATGAATTCCCTTCTCAGGGAGAGCGTGTGTGCCGTGAGTCCCCCGTTTGTTTTCCGAGCAACACAGCGCAGAACAGGCTGTTGGGGTCAACCCTTTGTATGCAGAGGGAAGGGCAATGAACTGATCCTCGCTTGCCTAGCTTGATTTCTACCGCTGTAAAGCAGCCCCAGGACAACGTTTTTGGCGGTATTATATTCAACGTGGCTCTCCCTCTGTGGGGGCCCTCTGAGCTGCACTGAACGAATCCCTGAGCCTACAGAGCCCCCTGGCGACTCTTACCTGTCACCTCTCTATTGGGACGCAAGGTACACTGTAGGTCCAGCCTGACAGAAAGAACAGAAAAACCCGTCAACTTGGGAGACATTTGGACGATACAAATTCACTTAGGCCTGACTAAGTCATTAAGCGGGTAATGCTATGCACGGCATGCCAAAGACCCCGCCTGCAACGAAGTGTCATCATAGAAAGGCCCCGTGTGGCCGAAAGTCTCCAGTAGTCAGTCAGAGAGTGCCGGTGAATGCGCTGTGGGGTCAAGTTGGAAACTGGAGCATGTGGGAGAAGCCCGACTCTCCCCCTTTGAAAAGCAACTTCAGTGCAGCTTCCAAGCTGCCTGAACACCACACCACCAGGACACTGTTCACTCCACGGATGCCTCTGAGGAGCAGTGAGCTTTTGCAAAAGAAACCAGGCGCTTGCGGTTCCTTCCTGGGAGCTCAGCCCAGAGCATACTGCAGCTAAAGTGCCAACTAAATGTGACCTCCAGTCACGAAGTAAGGTGCACATTTTCCCATTACCAGAGGCAGGGGTGCACCAGTTTCCAGGAAGTCTCAGTCAATGGACGGCTTTAGCTTTAGTATGCCTCACAGCGCTCAAGCCTCTCACGGGGGCACTTCTTTCCAAGGATGTGCACCGTGTACCAAAAGCCTTCTGAGCACAATCAAGGGAGACACGGCTCTGGGACCATCCCTCACTATGCAGGTGAAAGGGCCGGGAACTAATCTGTTCTCTATGGCTAGCGTTCCACAGCTTGGAAACAGCCCCAGGAGCACGGTTCTTGGGCAGGCTTTCTTTCCATGCGGGTCTGCCTCGTTGAGGACACCTAAGCTGCCCTGAAAGAAACCACCGGGGCTCCAATCCACTTTGGGGACTCGTGCTCGACGTCTCTCTAAGTGAGGCGGAAAGTAGACTTTAGGTCCAGCCCGAAATGAAGTCGAGATTTACTAGTCGAGCCTTGCTAGGCATTTGGAACATGCAAAGTCACCTACGCCTCCTGAGGGCATTTCGAGGATTAGGCCACTCAGCACATGCAGAACACACTGCATCCCAGAGTTTCATCGCAGAAGGCCGAATTGTGTTCCAAGGGCCTCCTTTGGCTTGTCAGAGAAGAGAGGTCTATGTGCTGGGTGATCCGGTGTGTAAGTGAGAAGCCTGGAGTAAGGCAGTATTTTCCCCCATTTGAAAGGCAGATAGCGGCGGCCTCAAGGCTGACTGAAAGACAGTGCTGTTACCCGTCTTCTAGTCACTGCTAGGAATGCCTCAGTGAAGAAAGTGAGTTTTCTCCTACGAATCCAGGTGGTCGCCAGTGCCTTGCTGGGAGCTCATCCCACGGCTTGCCCTAGCTAAAGTGCCAAGTAAACGCGACCCCAGGCCTCAAGGTAAGCACGAGTGTTTCCTCTCAGCAAAGCTTGCTGGGCAGCCATCTCCACGAACCCTGACTCGATGGAGTGCTTTAACTCATCTACGGCTCTCCGGAGGCCTCAGAGAGTCGCGTATGAATTCCCTTCTGAGGGAGAGCGTGTGTGCCGTGAGTCCCCCGTTTGTCTTCCGAGCAACACAGCGCAGAACAGGCTGTTGGGGTCAACCCTTTCTATGCAGAGGGAAGGGCAATGAACTGATCCTCGCTTGCCTAGCTTGATTTCTACCGCTGTAAAGCAGCCCCAGGACAACGTTTTTGCCGGTATTATATTCAACGTGGCTCTCCCTCTGTGGGGGCCCTCTGAGCTGCACTGAAAGAACCCCTGAGCCTACAGAGCCCCCTGGCGGCTCTTACCTCTCATCTGTCTATTGGGACGCAAGGTACACTGTAGGTCCAGCCTGACAGAAAGAACAGAAAAACCGGTCAACTTGGGAGACATTTGGACGATACAAATTCACTTAGGCCTGACTAAGTCATTAAGCGGGTAATGCTAGGCACGGCATGCCAAAGACCCCGCCTGCAACGAAGTGTCATCATAGAAAGGCCCCGTGTGGCCGAAAGTCTCCAGTAGTCAGTCAGAGAGTGCCGGTGAATGCGCTGTGGGGTCAAGTTGGAAACTGGAGCATGTGGGAGAAGCCCGACTCTCCCCCTTTGAAAAGCAACTTCAGTGCAGCTTCCAAGCTGCCTGAACACCACACCACCAGGACACTGTTCACTCCACGGATGCCTCTGAGGAGCAGTGAGCTTTTGCAAAAGAAACCAGGCGCTTGCGGTTCCTTCCTGGGAGCTCAGCCCAGAGCATACTGCAGCTAAAGTGCCAACTAAATGTGACCTCCAGTCACGAAGTAAGGTGCACATTTTCCCATTACCAGAGGCAGGGGTGCACCAGTTTCCAGGAAGTCTCAGTCAATGGACGGCTTTAGCTTTAGTATGCCTCACAGCGCTCAAGCCTCTCACGGGGGCACTTCTTTCCAAGGATGTGCACCGTGTACCAAAAGCCTTCTGAGCACAATCAAGGGAGACACGGCTCTGGGACCATCCCTCACTATGCAGGTGAAAGGGCCGGGAACTAATCTGTTCTCTATGGCTAGCGTTCCACAGCTTGGAAACAGCCCCAGGAGCACGGTTCTTGGGCAGGCTTTCTTTCCATGCGGGTCTGCCTCGTTGAGGACACCTAAGCTGCCCTGAAAGAAACCACCGGGGCTCCAATCCACTTTGGGGACTCGTGCTCGACGTCTCTCTAAGTGAGGCGGAAAGTAGACTTTAGGTCCAGCCCGAAATAAAGTCGAGATTTACTAGTCGAGCCTTGCTAGGCATTTGGAACATGCAAAGTCACCTACGCCTCCTGAGGGCATTTCGAGGATTAGGCCACTCAGCACATGCAGAACACACTGCATCCCAAAGTTTCATCGCAGAAGGCCGAATTGTGTTCCAAGGGCCTCCTTTGGCTTGTCAGAGAAGAGAGGTCTATGTGCTGGGTGATCCGGTGTGTAATTGAGAAGCCTGGAGTAAGGCAGTATTTTCCCCCATTTGAAAGGCAGATAGTGGCGGCCTCAAGGCTGACTGAAAGACAGTGCTGTTACCCGTCTTCTAGTCACTGCTAGGAATGCCTCAGTGAAGAAAGTGAGTTTTCTCCTACGAATCCAGGTGGTCGCCAGTGCCTTGCTGGGAGCTCATCCCACGGCTTGCCCTAGCTAAAGTGCCAAGTAAACGTGACCCCAGGCCTCAAGGTAAGCACGAGTGTCTCCTCTCAGCAAAGCTTGCTGGGCAGCCATCTCAATGAACCCTGACTCGATAGAGTGCTTTAACTCCTCTACGGCTCTCCGGAGGCCTCAGAGAGTCGCGTATGAATTCCCTTCTCAGGGAGAGCGTGTGTGCCGTGAGTCCCCCGTTTGTTTTCCGAGCAACACAGCGCAGAACAGGCTGTTGGGGTCAACCCTTTGTATGCAGAGGGAAGGGCAATGAACTGATCCTCGCTTGCCTAGCTTGATTTCTACCGCTGTAAAGCAGCCCCAGGACAACGTTTTTGGCGGTATTATATTCAACGTGGCTCTCCCTCTGTGGGGGCCCTCTGAGCTGCACTGAACGAATCCCTGAGCCTACAGAGCCCCCTGGCGACTCTTACCTGTCACCTCTCTATTGGGACGCAAGGTACACTGTAGGTCCAGCCTGACAGAAAGAACAGAAAAACCCGTCAACTTGGGAGACATTTGGACGATACAAATTCACTTAGGCCTGACTAAGTCATTAAGTGGGTAATGCTATGCACGGCATGCCAAAGACCCCGCCTGCAACGAAGTGTCATCATAGAAAGGCCCCGTGTGGCCGAAAGTCTCCAGTAGTCAGTCAGAGAGTGCCGGTAAATGCACTGTGGGGCCAAGTTGGAAACTGGAGCATGTGGGAGAAGCCCGACTCTCCCCCTTTGAAAAGCAACTTCAGTGCAGCTTCCAAGCTGCCTGAACACCACACCACCAGGACACTGTTCACTCCACAGATGCCTCTGAGGAGCAGTGAGCTTTTGCAAAAGAAACCAGGCGCTTGCGGTTCCTTCCTGGGAGCTCAGCCCAGAGCATACTGTAGCTAAAGTGCCAACTAAATGTGACCTCCAGTCACGAAGTAAGGTGCACATTTTCCCATTACCAGAGGCAGGGGTGCACCAGTTTCCAGGAAGTCTCAGGCAATGGACGGCTTTAGCTTTAGTATGCCTCACAGCGCTCAAGCCTCTCACGGGGGCACTTCTTTCCAAGGATGTGCACCGTGTACCAAAAGCCTTCTGAGCACAACCAAGGGAGACACGGCTCTGGGACCATCCCTCACTATGCAGGTGAAAGGGCCGGGAACTAATCTGTTCTCTATGGCTAGCGTTCCACAGCTTGGAAACAGCCCCAGGAGCACGGTTCTTGGGCAGGCTTTCTTTCCATGCGGGTCTGCCTCGTTGAGGACACCTAAGCTGCCCTGAAAGAAACCACCGGGGCTCCAATCCACTTTGGGGACTCGTGCTCGACGTCTCTCTAAGTGAGGCGGAAAGTAGACTTTAGGTCCAGCCCGAAATAAAGTCGAGATTTACCCCGAGCCTTGCTAGGCATTTGGAACATGCAAAGTCACCTACGCCTCCTGAGGGCATTTCGAGGATTAGGCCACTCAGCACATGCAGAACACACTGCATCCCAAAGTTTCATCGCAGAAGGCCGAATTGTGTTCCAAGGGCCTCCTTTGGCTTGTCAGAGAAGAGAGGTCTATGTGCTGGGTGATCCGGTGTGTAATTGAGAAGCCTGGAGTAAGGCAGTATTTTCCCCCATTTGAAAGGCAGATAGTGGCGGCCTCAAGGCTGACTGAAAGACAGTGCTGTTACCCGTCTTCTAGTCACTGCTAGGAATGCCTCAGTGAAGAAAGTGAGTTTTCTCCTACGAATCCAGGTGGTCGTCAGTGCCTTGCTGGGAGCTCATCCCACGGCTTGCCCTAGCTAAAGTGCCAAGTAAACGTGACCCCAGGCCTCAAGGTAAGCACGAGTGTCTCCTCTCAGCAAAGCTAGCTGGGCAGCCATCTCCATGAACCCTGACTCGATAGAGTGCTTTAACTCCTCTACGGCTCTCCAGAGGCCTCAGAGAGTCGCGTATGAATTCCCTTCTGAGGGAGAGCGTGTGTGCCGTGAGTCCCCCGTTTGTTTTCCGAGCAACACAGCGCAGAACAGGCTGTTGGGGTCAACCCTTTCTATGCAGAGGGAAGTGCAATGAACTGATCCTCGCTTGCCTAGCTTGATTTCTACCGCTGTAAAGCAGCCCCAGGACAACGTTTTTGGCGGTATTATATTCAACGTGGCTCTCCCTCTGTGGGGGCCCTCTGAGCTGCACTGAAAGAATCCCTGAGCCTACAGAGCCCCCTGGCAGCTCTTACCTCTCACCTCTCTATTGGGACGCAAGGTACACTGTAGGTCCAGCCTGACAGAAAGAACAGAAAAACCGGTCAACTTGGGAGACATTTGGACGATACAAATTCACTTAGGCCTGACTAAGTCATTAAGCGGGTAATGCTAGGCACGGCATGCCAAAGACCCCGCCTGCAACGAAGTGTCATCATAGAAAGGCCCCGTGTGGCCGAAAGTCTCCAGTAGTCAGTCAGAGAGTGCCGGTGAATGCGCTGTGGGGTCAAGTTGGAAACTGGAGCATGTGGGAGAAGCCCGACTCTCCCCCTTTGAAAAGCAACTTCAGTGCAGCTTCCAAGCTGCCTGAACACCACACCACCAGGACACTGTTCACTCCACGGATGCCTCTGAGGAGCAGTGAGCTTTTGCAAAAGAAACCAGGCGCTTGCGGTTCCTTCCTGGGAGCTCAGCCCAGAGCATACTGCAGCTAAAGTGCCAACTAAATGTGACCTCCAGTCACGAAGTAAGGTGCACATTTTCCCATTACCAGAGGCAGGGGTGCACCAGTTTCCAGGAAGTCTCAGTCAATGGACGGCTTTAGCTTTAGTATGCCTCACAGCGCTCAAGCCTCTCACGGGGGCACTTCTTTCCAAGGATGTGCACCGTGTACCAAAAGCCTTCTGAGCACAATCAAGGGAGACACGGCTCTGGGACCATCCCTCACTATGCAGGTGAAAGGGCCGGGAACTAATCTGTTCTCTATGGCTAGCGTTCCACAGCTTGGAAACAGCCCCAGGAGCACGGTTCTTGGGCAGGCTTTCTTTCCATGCGGGTCTGCCTCGTTGAGGACACCTAAGCTGCCCTGAAAGAAACCACCGGGGCTCCAATCCACTTTGGGGACTCGTGCTCGACGTCTCTCTAAGTGAGGCGGAAAGTAGACTTTAGGTCCAGCCCGAAATGAAGTCGAGATTTACTAGTCGAGCCTTGCTAGGCATTTGGAACATGCAAAGTCACCTACGCCTCCTGAGGGCATTTCGAGGATTAGGCCACTCAGCACATGCAGAACACACTGCATCCCAAAGTTTCATCGCAGAAGGCCGAATTGTGTTCCAAGGGCCTCCTTTGGCTTGTCAGAGAAGAGAGGTCTATGTGCTGGGTGATCCGGTGTGTAAGTGAGAAGCCTGGAGTAAGGCAGTATTTTCCCCCATTTGAAAGGCAGATAGCGGCGGCCTCAAGGCTGACTGAAAGACAGTGCTGTTACCCGTCTTCTAGTCACTGCTAGGAATGCCTCAGTGAAGAAAGTGAGTTTTCTCCTACGAATCCAGGTGGTCGCCAGTGCCTTGCTGGGAGCTCATCCCACGGCTTGCCCTAGCTAAAGTGCCAAGTAAACGCGACCCCAGGCCTCAAGGTAAGCACGAGTGTTTCCTCTCAGCAAAGCTTGCTGGGCAGCCATCTCCATGAACCCTGACTCGATGGAGTGCTTTAACTCCTCTACGGCTCTCCGGAGGCCTCAGAGAGTCGCGTATGAATTCCCTTCTGAGGGAGAGCGTGTGTGCCGTGAGTCCCCCGTTTGTCTTCCGAGCAACACAGCGCAGAACAGGCTGTTGGGGTCAACCCTTTCTATGCAGAGGGAAGGGCAATGAACTGATCCTCGCTTGCCTAGCTTGATTTCTACCGCTGTAAAGCAGCCCCAGGACAACGTTTTTGCCGGTATTATATTCAACGTGGCTCTCCCTCTGTGGGGGCCCTCTGAGCTGCACTGAAAGAACCCCTGAGCCTACAGAGCCCCCTGGCGGCTCTTACCTCTCATCTCTCTATTGGGAGGCAAGGTACACTGTAGGTCCAGCCTGACAGAAAGAACAGAAAAACCGGTCAACTTGGGAGACATTTGGACGATACAAATTCACTTAGGCCTGACTAAGTCATTAAGCGGGTAATGCTAGGCACGGCATGCCAAAGACCCCGCCTGCAACGAAGTGTCATCATAGAAAGGCCCCGTGTGGCCGAAAGTCTCCAGTAGTCAGTCAGAGAGTGCCGGTGAATGCGCTGTGGGGTCAAGTTGGAAACTGGAGCATGTGGGAGAAGCCCGACTCTCCCCCTTTGAAAAGCAACTTCAGTGCAGCTTCCAAGCTGCCTGAACACCACACCACCAGGACACTGTTCACTCCACGGATGCCTCTGAGGAGCAGTGAGCTTTTGCAAAAGAAACCAGGCGCTTGCGGTTCCTTCCTGGGAGCTCAGCCCAGAGCATACTGCAGCTAAAGTGCCAACTAAATGTGACCTCCAGTCACGAAGTAAGGTGCACATTTTCCCATTACCAGAGGCAGGGGTGCACCAGTTTCCAGGAAGTCTCAGTCAATGGACGGCTTTAGCTTTAGTATGCCTCACAGCGCTCAAGCCTCTCACGGGGGCACTTCTTTCCAAGGATGTGCACCGTGTACCAAAAGCCTTCTGAGCACAATCAAGGGAGACACGGCTCTGGGACCATCCCTCACTATGCAGGTGAAAGGGCCGGGAACTAATCTGTTCTCTATGGCTAGCGTTCCACAGCTTGGAAACAGCCCCAGGAGCACGGTTCTTGGGCAGGCTTTCTTTCCATGCGGGTCTGCCTCGTTGAGGACACCTAAGCTGCCCTGAAAGAAACCACCGGGGCTCCAATCCACTTTGGGGACTCGTGCTCGACGTCTCTCTAAGTGAGGCGGAAAGTAGACTTTAGGTCCAGCCCGAAATGAAGTCGAGATTTACTAGTCGAGCCTTGCTAGGCATTTGGAACATGCAAAGTCACCTACGCCTCCTGAGGGCATTTCGAGGATTAGGCCACTCAGCACATGCAGAACACACTGCATCCCAGAGTTTCATCGCAGAAGGCCGAATTGTGTTCCAAGGGCCTCCTTTGGCTTGTCAGAGAAGAGAGGTCTATGTGCTGGGTGATCCGGTGTGTAAGTGAGAAGCCTGGAGTAAGGCAGTATTTTCCCCCATTTGAAAGGCAGATAGCGGCGGCCTCAAGGCTGACTGAAAGACAGTGCTGTTACCCGTCTTCTAGTCACTGCTAGGAATGCCTCAGTGAAGAAAGTGAGTTTTCTCCTACGAATCCAGGTGGTCGCCAGTGCCTTGCTGGGAGCTCATCCCACGGCTTGCCCTAGCTAAAGTGCCAAGTAAACGCGACCCCAGGCCTCAAGGTAAGCACGAGTGTTTCCTCTCAGCAAAGCTTGCTGGGCAGCCATCTCCACGAACCCTGACTCGATGGAGTGCTTTAACTCATCTACGGCTCTCCGGAGGCCTCAGAGAGTCGCGTATGAATTCCCTTCTGAGGGAGAGCGTGTGTGCCGTGAGTCCCCCGTTTGTCTTCCGAGCAACACAGCGCAGAACAGGCTGTTGGGGTCAACCCTTTCTATGCAGAGGGAAGGGCAATGAACTGATCCTCGCTTGCCTAGCTTGATTTCTACCGCTGTAAAGCAGCCCCAGGACAACGTTTTTGCCGGTATTATATTCAACGTGGCTCTCCCTCTGTGGGGGCCCTCTGAGCTGCACTGAAAGAACCCCTGAGCCTACAGAGCCCCCTGGCGGCTCTTACCTCTCATCTGTCTATTGGGACGCAAGGTACACTGTAGGTCCAGCCTGACAGAAAGAACAGAAAAACCGGTCAACTTGGGAGACATTTGGACGATACAAATTCACTTAGGCCTGACTAAGTCATTAAGCGGGTAATGCTAGGCACGGCATGCCAAAGACCCCGCCTGCAACGAAGTGTCATCATAGAAAGGCCCCGTGTGGCCGAAAGTCTCCAGTAGTCAGTCAGAGAGTGCCGGTGAATGCGCTGTGGGGTCAAGTTGGAAACTGGAGCATGTGGGAGAAGCCCGACTCTCCCCCTTTGAAAAGCAACTTCAGTGCAGCTTCCAAGCTGCCTGAACACCACACCACCAGGACACTGTTCACTCCACGGATGCCTCTGAGGAGCAGTGAGCTTTTGCAAAAGAAACCAGGCGCTTGCGGTTCCTTCCTGGGAGCTCAGCCCAGAGCATACTGCAGCTAAAGTGCCAACTAAATGTGACCTCCAGTCACGAAGTAAGGTGCACATTTTCCCATTACCAGAGGCAGGGGTGCACCAGTTTCCAGGAAGTCTCAGTCAATGGACGGCTTTAGCTTTAGTATGCCTCACAGCGCTCAAGCCTCTCACGGGGGCACTTCTTTCCAAGGATGTGCACCGTGTACCAAAAGCCTTCTGAGCACAATCAAGGGAGACACGGCTCTGGGACCATCCCTCACTATGCAGGTGAAAGGGCCGGGAACTAATCTGTTCTCTATGGCTAGCGTTCCACAGCTTGGAAACAGCCCCAGGAGCACGGTTCTTGGGCAGGCTTTCTTTCCATGCGGGTCTGCCTCGTTGAGGACACCTAAGCTGCCCTGAAAGAAACCACCGGGGCTCCAATCCACTTTGGGGACTCGTGCTCGACGTCTCTCTAAGTGAGGCGGAAAGTAGACTTTAGGTCCAGCCCGAAATAAAGTCGAGATTTACTAGTCGAGCCTTGCTAGGCATTTGGAACATGCAAAGTCACCTACGCCTCCTGAGGGCATTTCGAGGATTAGGCCACTCAGCACATGCAGAACACACTGCATCCCAAAGTTTCATCGCAGAAGGCCGAATTGTGTTCCAAGGGCCTCCTTTGGCTTGTCAGAGAAGAGAGGTCTATGTGCTGGGTGATCCGGTGTGTAATTGAGAAGCCTGGAGTAAGGCAGTATTTTCCCCCATTTGAAAGGCAGATAGTGGCGGCCTCAAGGCTGACTGAAAGACAGTGCTGTTACCCGTCTTCTAGTCACTGCTAGGAATGCCTCAGTGAAGAAAGTGAGTTTTCTCCTACGAATCCAGGTGGTCGCCAGTGCCTTGCTGGGAGCTCATCCCACGGCTTGCCCTAGCTAAAGTGCCAAGTAAACGTGACCCCAGGCCTCAAGGTAAGCACGAGTGTCTCCTCTCAGCAAAGCTTGCTGGGCAGCCATCTCAATGAACCCTGACTCGATAGAGTGCTTTAACTCCTCTACGGCTCTCCGGAGGCCTCAGAGAGTCGCGTATGAATTCCCTTCTCAGGGAGAGCGTGTGTGCCGTGAGTCCCCCGTTTGTTTTCCGAGCAACACAGCGCAGAACAGGCTGTTGGGGTCAACCCTTTGTATGCAGAGGGAAGGGCAATGAACTGATCCTCGCTTGCCTAGCTTGATTTCTACCGCTGTAAAGCAGCCCCAGGACAACGTTTTTGGCGGTATTATATTCAACGTGGCTCTCCCTCTGTGGGGGCCCTCTGAGCTGCACTGAACGAATCCCTGAGCCTACAGAGCCCCCTGGCGACTCTTACCTGTCACCTCTCTATTGGGACGCAAGGTACACTGTAGGTCCAGCCTGACAGAAAGAACAGAAAAACCCGTCAACTTGGGAGACATTTGGACGATACAAATTCACTTAGGCCTGACTAAGTCATTAAGTGGGTAATGCTATGCACGGCATGCCAAAGACCCCGCCTGCAACGAAGTGTCATCATAGAAAGGCCCCGTGTGGCCGAAAGTCTCCAGTAGTCAGTCAGAGAGTGCCGGTAAATGCACTGTGGGGCCAAGTTGGAAACTGGAGCATGTGGGAGAAGCCCGACTCTCCCCCTTTGAAAAGCAACTTCAGTGCAGCTTCCAAGCTGCCTGAACACCACACCACCAGGACACTGTTCACTCCACAGATGCCTCTGAGGAGCAGTGAGCTTTTGCAAAAGAAACCAGGCGCTTGCGGTTCCTTCCTGGGAGCTCAGCCCAGAGCATACTGTAGCTAAAGTGCCAACTAAATGTGACCTCCAGTCACGAAGTAAGGTGCACATTTTCCCATTACCAGAGGCAGGGGTGCACCAGTTTCCAGGAAGTCTCAGGCAATGGACGGCTTTAGCTTTAGTATGCCTCACAGCGCTCAAGCCTCTCACGGGGGCACTTCTTTCCAAGGATGTGCACCGTGTACCAAAAGCCTTCTGAGCACAACCAAGGGAGACACGGCTCTGGGACCATCCCTCACTATGCAGGTGAAAGGGCCGGGAACTAATCTGTTCTCTATGGCTAGCGTTCCACAGCTTGGAAACAGCCCCAGGAGCACGGTTCTTGGGCAGGCTTTCTTTCCATGCGGGTCTGCCTCGTTGAGGACACCTAAGCTGCCCTGAAAGAAACCACCGGGGCTCCAATCCACTTTGGGGACTCGTGCTCGACGTCTCTCTAAGTGAGGCGGAAAGTAGACTTTAGGTCCAGCCCGAAATAAAGTCGAGATTTACCCCGAGCCTTGCTAGGCATTTGGAACATGCAAAGTCACCTACGCCTCCTGAGGGCATTTCGAGGATTAGGCCACTCAGCACATGCAGAACACACTGCATCCCAAAGTTTCATCGCAGAAGGCCGAATTGTGTTCCAAGGGCCTCCTTTGGCTTGTCAGAGAAGAGAGGTCTATGTGCTGGGTGATCCGGTGTGTAATTGAGAAGCCTGGAGTAAGGCAGTATTTTCCCCCATTTGAAAGGCAGATAGTGGCGGCCTCAAGGCTGACTGAAAGACAGTGCTGTTACCCGTCTTCTAGTCACTGCTAGGAATGCCTCAGTGAAGAAAGTGAGTTTTCTCCTACGAATCCAGGTGGTCGTCAGTGCCTTGCTGGGAGCTCATCCCACGGCTTGCCCTAGCTAAAGTGCCAAGTAAACGTGACCCCAGGCCTCAAGGTAAGCACGAGTGTCTCCTCTCAGCAAAGCTAGCTGGGCAGCCATCTCCATGAACCCTGACTCGATAGAGTGCTTTAACTCCTCTACGGCTCTCCAGAGGCCTCAGAGAGTCGCGTATGAATTCCCTTCTGAGGGAGAGCGTGTGTGCCGTGAGTCCCCCGTTTGTTTTCCGAGCAACACAGCGCAGAACAGGCTGTTGGGGTCAACCCTTTCTATGCAGAGGGAAGTGCAATGAACTGATCCTCGCTTGCCTAGCTTGATTTCTACCGCTGTAAAGCAGCCCCAGGACAACGTTTTTGGCGGTATTATATTCAACGTGGCTCTCCCTCTGTGGGGGCCCTCTGAGCTGCACTGAAAGAATCCCTGAGCCTACAGAGCCCCCTGGCAGCTCTTACCTCTCACCTCTCTATTGGGACGCAAGGTACACTGTAGGTCCAGCCTGACAGAAAGAACAGAAAAACCGGTCAACTTGGGAGACATTTGGACGATACAAATTCACTTAGGCCTGACTAAGTCATTAAGCGGGTAATGCTAGGCACGGCATGCCAAAGACCCCGCCTGCAACGAAGTGTCATCATAGAAAGGCCCCGTGTGGCCGAAAGTCTCCAGTAGTCAGTCAGAGAGTGCCGGTGAATGCGCTGTGGGGTCAAGTTGGAAACTGGAGCATGTGGGAGAAGCCCGACTCTCCCCCTTTGAAAAGCAACTTCAGTGCAGCTTCCAAGCTGCCTGAACACCACACCACCAGGACACTGTTCACTCCACGGATGCCTCTGAGGAGCAGTGAGCTTTTGCAAAAGAAACCAGGCGCTTGCGGTTCCTTCCTGGGAGCTCAGCCCAGAGCATACTGCAGCTAAAGTGCCAACTAAATGTGACCTCCAGTCACGAAGTAAGGTGCACATTTTCCCATTACCAGAGGCAGGGGTGCACCAGTTTCCAGGAAGTCTCAGTCAATGGACGGCTTTAGCTTTAGTATGCCTCACAGCGCTCAAGCCTCTCACGGGGGCACTTCTTTCCAAGGATGTGCACCGTGTACCAAAAGCCTTCTGAGCACAATCAAGGGAGACACGGCTCTGGGACCATCCCTCACTATGCAGGTGAAAGGGCCGGGAACTAATCTGTTCTCTATGGCTAGCGTTCCACAGCTTGGAAACAGCCCCAGGAGCACGGTTCTTGGGCAGGCTTTCTTTCCATGCGGGTCTGCCTCGTTGAGGACACCTAAGCTGCCCTGAAAGAAACCACCGGGGCTCCAATCCACTTTGGGGACTCGTGCTCGACGTCTCTCTAAGTGAGGCGGAAAGTAGACTTTAGGTCCAGCCCGAAATGAAGTCGAGATTTACTAGTCGAGCCTTGCTAGGCATTTGGAACATGCAAAGTCACCTACGCCTCCTGAGGGCATTTCGAGGATTAGGCCACTCAGCACATGCAGAACACACTGCATCCCAAAGTTTCATCGCAGAAGGCCGAATTGTGTTCCAAGGGCCTCCTTTGGCTTGTCAGAGAAGAGAGGTCTATGTGCTGGGTGATCCGGTGTGTAAGTGAGAAGCCTGGAGTAAGGCAGTATTTTCCCCCATTTGAAAGGCAGATAGCGGCGGCCTCAAGGCTGACTGAAAGACAGTGCTGTTACCCGTCTTCTAGTCACTGCTAGGAATGCCTCAGTGAAGAAAGTGAGTTTTCTCCTACGAATCCAGGTGGTCGCCAGTGCCTTGCTGGGAGCTCATCCCACGGCTTGCCCTAGCTAAAGTGCCAAGTAAACGCGACCCCAGGCCTCAAGGTAAGCACGAGTGTTTCCTCTCAGCAAAGCTTGCTGGGCAGCCATCTCCATGAACCCTGACTCGATGGAGTGCTTTAACTCCTCTACGGCTCTCCGGAGGCCTCAGAGAGTCGCGTATGAATTCCCTTCTGAGGGAGAGCGTGTGTGCCGTGAGTCCCCCGTTTGTCTTCCGAGCAACACAGCGCAGAACAGGCTGTTGGGGTCAACCCTTTCTATGCAGAGGGAAGGGCAATGAACTGATCCTCGCTTGCCTAGCTTGATTTCTACCGCTGTAAAGCAGCCCCAGGACAACGTTTTTGCCGGTATTATATTCAACGTGGCTCTCCCTCTGTGGGGGCCCTCTGAGCTGCACTGAAAGAACCCCTGAGCCTACAGAGCCCCCTGGCGGCTCTTACCTCTCATCTCTCTATTGGGAGGCAAGGTACACTGTAGGTCCAGCCTGACAGAAAGAACAGAAAAACCGGTCAACTTGGGAGACATTTGGACGATACAAATTCACTTAGGCCTGACTAAGTCATTAAGCGGGTAATGCTAGGCACGGCATGCCAAAGACCCCGCCTGCAACGAAGTGTCATCATAGAAAGGCCCCGTGTGGCCGAAAGTCTCCAGTAGTCAGTCAGAGAGTGCCGGTGAATGCGCTGTGGGGTCAAGTTGGAAACTGGAGCATGTGGGAGAAGCCCGACTCTCCCCCTTTGAAAAGCAACTTCAGTGCAGCTTCCAAGCTGCCTGAACACCACACCACCAGGACACTGTTCACTCCACGGATGCCTCTGAGGAGCAGTGAGCTTTTGCAAAAGAAACCAGGCGCTTGCGGTTCCTTCCTGGGAGCTCAGCCCAGAGCATACTGCAGCTAAAGTGCCAACTAAATGTGACCTCCAGTCACGAAGTAAGGTGCACATTTTCCCATTACCAGAGGCAGGGGTGCACCAGTTTCCAGGAAGTCTCAGTCAATGGACGGCTTTAGCTTTAGTATGCCTCACAGCGCTCAAGCCTCTCACGGGGGCACTTCTTTCCAAGGATGTGCACCGTGTACCAAAAGCCTTCTGAGCACAATCAAGGGAGACACGGCTCTGGGACCATCCCTCACTATGCAGGTGAAAGGGCCGGGAACTAATCTGTTCTCTATGGCTAGCGTTCCACAGCTTGGAAACAGCCCCAGGAGCACGGTTCTTGGGCAGGCTTTCTTTCCATGCGGGTCTGCCTCGTTGAGGACACCTAAGCTGCCCTGAAAGAAACCACCGGGGCTCCAATCCACTTTGGGGACTCGTGCTCGACGTCTCTCTAAGTGAGGCGGAAAGTAGACTTTAGGTCCAGCCCGAAATGAAGTCGAGATTTACTAGTCGAGCCTTGCTAGGCATTTGGAACATGCAAAGTCACCTACGCCTCCTGAGGGCATTTCGAGGATTAGGCCACTCAGCACATGCAGAACACACTGCATCCCAGAGTTTCATCGCAGAAGGCCGAATTGTGTTCCAAGGGCCTCCTTTGGCTTGTCAGAGAAGAGAGGTCTATGTGCTGGGTGATCCGGTGTGTAAGTGAGAAGCCTGGAGTAAGGCAGTATTTTCCCCCATTTGAAAGGCAGATAGCGGCGGCCTCAAGGCTGACTGAAAGACAGTGCTGTTACCCGTCTTCTAGTCACTGCTAGGAATGCCTCAGTGAAGAAAGTGAGTTTTCTCCTACGAATCCAGGTGGTCGCCAGTGCCTTGCTGGGAGCTCATCCCACGGCTTGCCCTAGCTAAAGTGCCAAGTAAACGCGACCCCAGGCCTCAAGGTAAGCACGAGTGTTTCCTCTCAGCAAAGCTTGCTGGGCAGCCATCTCCACGAACCCTGACTCGATGGAGTGCTTTAACTCATCTACGGCTCTCCGGAGGCCTCAGAGAGTCGCGTATGAATTCCCTTCTGAGGGAGAGCGTGTGTGCCGTGAGTCCCCCGTTTGTCTTCCGAGCAACACAGCGCAGAACAGGCTGTTGGGGTCAACCCTTTCTATGCAGAGGGAAGGGCAATGAACTGATCCTCGCTTGCCTAGCTTGATTTCTACCGCTGTAAAGCAGCCCCAGGACAACGTTTTTGCCGGTATTATATTCAACGTGGCTCTCCCTCTGTGGGGGCCCTCTGAGCTGCACTGAAAGAACCCCTGAGCCTACAGAGCCCCCTGGCGGCTCTTACCTCTCATCTGTCTATTGGGACGCAAGGTACACTGTAGGTCCAGCCTGACAGAAAGAACAGAAAAACCGGTCAACTTGGGAGACATTTGGACGATACAAATTCACTTAGGCCTGACTAAGTCATTAAGCGGGTAATGCTAGGCACGGCATGCCAAAGACCCCGCCTGCAACGAAGTGTCATCATAGAAAGGCCCCGTGTGGCCGAAAGTCTCCAGTAGTCAGTCAGAGAGTGCCGGTGAATGCGCTGTGGGGTCAAGTTGGAAACTGGAGCATGTGGGAGAAGCCCGACTCTCCCCCTTTGAAAAGCAACTTCAGTGCAGCTTCCAAGCTGCCTGAACACCACACCACCAGGACACTGTTCACTCCACGGATGCCTCTGAGGAGCAGTGAGCTTTTGCAAAAGAAACCAGGCGCTTGCGGTTCCTTCCTGGGAGCTCAGCCCAGAGCATACTGCAGCTAAAGTGCCAACTAAATGTGACCTCCAGTCACGAAGTAAGGTGCACATTTTCCCATTACCAGAGGCAGGGGTGCACCAGTTTCCAGGAAGTCTCAGTCAATGGACGGCTTTAGCTTTAGTATGCCTCACAGCGCTCAAGCCTCTCACGGGGGCACTTCTTTCCAAGGATGTGCACCGTGTACCAAAAGCCTTCTGAGCACAATCAAGGGAGACACGGCTCTGGGACCATCCCTCACTATGCAGGTGAAAGGGCCGGGAACTAATCTGTTCTCTATGGCTAGCGTTCCACAGCTTGGAAACAGCCCCAGGAGCACGGTTCTTGGGCAGGCTTTCTTTCCATGCGGGTCTGCCTCGTTGAGGACACCTAAGCTGCCCTGAAAGAAACCACCGGGGCTCCAATCCACTTTGGGGACTCGTGCTCGACGTCTCTCTAAGTGAGGCGGAAAGTAGACTTTAGGTCCAGCCCGAAATAAAGTCGAGATTTACTAGTCGAGCCTTGCTAGGCATTTGGAACATGCAAAGTCACCTACGCCTCCTGAGGGCATTTCGAGGATTAGGCCACTCAGCACATGCAGAACACACTGCATCCCAAAGTTTCATCGCAGAAGGCCGAATTGTGTTCCAAGGGCCTCCTTTGGCTTGTCAGAGAAGAGAGGTCTATGTGCTGGGTGATCCGGTGTGTAATTGAGAAGCCTGGAGTAAGGCAGTATTTTCCCCCATTTGAAAGGCAGATAGTGGCGGCCTCAAGGCTGACTGAAAGACAGTGCTGTTACCCGTCTTCTAGTCACTGCTAGGAATGCCTCAGTGAAGAAAGTGAGTTTTCTCCTACGAATCCAGGTGGTCGCCAGTGCCTTGCTGGGAGCTCATCCCACGGCTTGCCCTAGCTAAAGTGCCAAGTAAACGTGACCCCAGGCCTCAAGGTAAGCACGAGTGTTTCCTCTCAGCAAAGCTTGCTGGGCAGCCATCTCCATGAACCCTGACTCGATAGAGTGCTTTAACTCCTCTACGGCTCTCCGGAGGCCTCAGAGAGTCGCGTATGAATTCCCTTCTCAGGGAGAGCGTGTGTGCCGTGAGTCCCCCGTTTGTTTTCCGAGCAACACAGCGCAGAACAGGCTGTTGGGGTCACCCCTTTCTATGCAGAGGGAAGGGCAATGAACTGATCCTCGCTTGCCTAGCTTGATTTCTACCGCTGTAAAGCAGCCCCAGGACAACGTTTTTGCCGGTATTATATTCAACGTGGCTCTCCCTCTGTGGGGGCCCTCTGAGCTGCACTGAACGAATCCCTGAGCCTACAGAGCCCCCTGGCGACTCTTACCTGTCATCTCTCTATTGGGACGCAAGGTACACTGTAGGTCCAGCCTGACAGAAAGAACAGAAAAACCCGTCAACTTGGGAGACATTTGGACGATACAAATTCACTTAGGCCTGACTAAGTCATTAAGCGGGTAATGCTATGCACGGCATGCCAAAGACCCCGCCTGCAACGAAGTGTCATCATAGAAAGGCCCCGTGTGGCCGAAAGTCTCCAGTAGTCAGTCAGAGAGTGCCAGTAAATGCGCTGTGGGGTCAAGTTGGAAACTGGAGCATGTGGGAGAAGCCCGACTCTCCCCCTTTGAAAAGCAACTTCAGTGCAGCTTCCAAGCTGCCTGAACGCCACACCACCAGGACACTGTTCACTCCACAGATGCCTCTGAGGAGCAGTGAGCTTTTGCAAAAGAAACCAGGCGCTTGCGGTTCCTTCCTGGGAGCTCAGCCCAGAGCATACTGTAGCTAAAGTGCCAACTAAATGTGACCTCCAGTCACGAAGTAAGGTGCACATTTTCCCATTACCAGAGGCAGGGGTGCACCAGTTTCCAGGAAGTCTCAGGCAATGGACGGCTTTAGCTTTAGTATGCCTCACAGCGCTCAAGCCTCTCACGGGGGCACTTCTTTCCAAGGATGTGCACCGTGTACCAAAAGCCTTCTGAGCACAACCAAGGGAGACACGGCTCTGGGACCATCCCTCACTACGCAGGTGAAAGGGCCGGGAACTAATCTGTTCTCTATGGCTAGCGTTCCACAGCTTGGAAACAGCCCCAGGAGCACGGTTCTTGGGCAGGCTTTCTTTCCATGCGGGTCTGCCTCGTTGAGGACACCTAAGCTGCCCTGAAAGAAACCACCGGGGCTCCAATCCACTTTGGGGACTCGTGCTCGACGTCTCTCTAAGTGAGGCGGAAAGTAGACTTTAGGTCCAGCCCGAAATAAAGTCGAGATTTACCCTGAGCCTTGCTAGGCATTTGGAACATGCAAAGTCACCTACGCCTCCTGAGGGCATTTCGAGGCTTAGGCCACTCAGCACATGCAGAACACACTGCATCCCAAAGTTTCATCGCAGAAGGCCGAATTGTGTTCCAAGGGCCTCCTTTGGCTTGTCAGAGAAGAGAGGTCTATGTGCTGGGTGATCCGGTGTGTAATTGAGAAGCCTGGAGTAAGGCAGTATTTTCCCCCATTTGAAAGGCAGATAGTGGCGGCCTCAAGGCTGACTGAAAGACAGTGCTGTTACCCGTCTTCTAGTCACTGCTAGGAATGCCTCAGTGAAGAAAGTGAGTTTTCTCCTACGAATCCAGGTGGTCGCCAGTGCCTTGCTGGGAGCTCATCCCACGGCTTGCCCTAGCTAAAGTGCCAAGTAAACGTGACCCCAGGCCTCAAGGTAAGCACGAGTGTCTCCTCTCAGCAAAGCTTGCTGGGCAGCCATCTCCATGAACCCTGACTCGATAGAGTGCTTTAACTCCTCTACGGCTCTCCGGAGGCCTCAGAGAGTCGCGTATGAATTCCCTTCTGAGGGAGAGCGTGTGTGCCGTGAGTCCCCCGTTTGTTTTCCGAGCAACACAGCGCAGAACAGGCTGTTGGGGTCACCCCTTTCTATGCAGAGGGAAGGGCAATGAACTGATCCTCGCTTGCCTAGCTTGATTTCTACCGCTGTAAAGCAGCCCCAGGACAACGTTTTTGCCCGTATTATATTCAACGTGGCTCTCCCTCTGTGGGGGCCCTCTGAGCTGCACTGAACGAATCCCTGAGCCTACAGAGCCCCCTGGCGACTCTTACCTGTCATCTCTCTATTGGGACGCAAGGTACACTGTAGGTCCAGCCTGACAGAAAGAACAGAAAAACCCGTCAACTTGGGAGACATTTGGACGATACAAATTCACTTAGGCCTGACTAAGTCATTAAGCGGGTAATGCTATGCACGGCATGCCAAAGACCCCGCCTGCAACGAAGTGTCATCATAGAAAGGCCCCGTGTGGCCGAAAGTCTCCAGTAGTCAGTCAGAGAGTGCCAGTAAATGCGCTGTGGGGTCAAGTTGGAAACTGGAGCATGTGGGAGAAGCCCGACTCTCCCCCTTTGAAAAGCAACTTCAGTGCAGCTTCCAAGCTGCCTGAACGCCACACCACCAGGACACTGTTCACTCCACAGATGCCTCTGAGGAGCAGTGAGCTTTTGCAAAAGAAACCAGGCGCTTGCGGTTCCTTCCTGGGAGCTCAGCCCAGAGCATACTGTAGCTAAAGTGCCAACTAAATGTGACCTCCAGTCACGAAGTAAGGTGCACATTTTCCCATTACCAGAGGCAGGGGTGCACCAGTTTCCAGGAAGTCTCAGGCAATGGACGGCTTTAGCTTTAGTATGCCTCACAGCGCTCAAGCCTCTCACGGGGGCACTTCTTTCCAAGGATGTGCACCGTGTACCAAAAGCCTTCTGAGCACAACCAAGGGAGACACGGCTCTGGGACCATCCCTCACTATGCAGGTGAAAGGGCCGGGAACTAATCTGTTCTCTATGGCTAGCGTTCCACAGCTTGGAAACAGCCCCAGGAGCACGGTTCTTGGGCAGGCTTTCTTTCCATGCGGGTCTGCCTCGTTGAGGACACCTAAGCTGCCCTGAAAGAAACCACCGGGGCTCCAATCCACTTTGGGGACTCGTGCTCGACGTCTCTCTAAGTGAGGCGGAAAGTAGACTTTAGGTCCAGCCCGAAATAAAGTCGAGATTTACCCTGAGCCTTGCTAGGCATTTGGAACATGCAAAGTCACCTACGCCTCCTGAGGGCATTTCGAGGATTAGGCCACTCAGCACATGCAGAACACACTGCATCCCAAAGTTTCATCGCAGAAGGCCGAATTGTGTTCCAAGGGCCTCCTTTGGCTTGTCAGAGAAGAGAGGTCTATGTGCTGGGTGATCCGGTGTGTAATTGAGAAGCCTGGAGTAAGGCAGTATTTTCCCCCATTTGAAAGGCAGATAGTGGCGGCCTCAAGGCTGACTGAAAGACAGTGCTGTTACCCGTCTTCTAGTCACTGCTAGGAATGCCTCAGTGAAGAAAGTGAGTTTTCTCCTACGAATCCAGGTGGTCGCCAGTGCCTTGCTGGGAGCTCATCCCACGGCTTGCCCTAGCTAAAGTGCCAAGTAAACGTGACCCCAGGCCTCAAGGTAAGCACGAGTGTCTCCTCTCAGCAAAGCTTTCTGGGCAGCCATCTCCATGAACCCTGACTCGATAGAGTGCTTTAACTCCTCTACGGCTCTCCGGAGGCCTCAGAGAGTCGCGTATGAATTCCCTTCTGAGGGAGAGCGTGTGTGCCGTGAGTCCCTCGTTTGTTTTCCGAGCAACACAGCGCAGAACAGGCTGTTGGGGTCACCCCTTTCTATGCAGAGGGAAGGGCAATGAACTGATCCTCGCTTGCCTAGCTTGATTTCTACCGCTGTAAAGCAGCCCCAGGACAACGTTTTTGCCGGTATTATATTCAACGTGGCTCTCCCTCTGTGGGGGCCCTCTGAGCTGCACTGAACGAATCCCTGAGCCTACAGAGCCCCCTGGCGACTCTTACCTGTCATCTCTCTATTGGGACGCAAGGTACACTGTAGGTCCAGCCTGACAGAAAGAACAGAAAAACCCGTCAACTTGGGAGACATTTGGACGATACAAATTCACTTAGGCCTGACTAAGTCATTAAGCGGGTAATGCTATGCACGGCATGCCAAAGACCCCGCCTGCAACGAAGTGTCATCATAGAAAGGCCCCGTGTGGCCGAAAGTCTCCAGTAGTCAGTCAGAGAGTGCCAGTAAATGCGCTGTGGGGTCAAGTTGGAAACTGGAGCATGTGGGAGAAGCCCGACTCTCCCCCTTTGAAAAGCAACTTCAGTGCAGCTTCCAAGCTGCCTGAACGCCACACCACCAGGACACTGTTCACTCCACAGATGCCTCTGAGGAGCAGTGAGCTTTTGCAAAAGAAACCAGGCGCTTGCGGTTCCTTCCTGGGAGCTCAGCCCAGAGCATACTGTAGCTAAAGTGCCAACTAAATGTGACCTCCAGTCACGAAGTAAGGTGCACATTTTCCCATTACCAGAGGCAGGGGTGCACCAGTTTCCAGGAAGTCTCAGGCAATGGACGGCTTTAGCTTTAGTATGCCTCACAGCGCTCAAGCCTCTCACGGGGGCACTTCTTTCCAAGGATGTGCACCGTGTACCAAAAGCCTTCTGAGCACAACCAAGGGAGACACGGCTCTGGGACCATCCCTCACTATGCAGGTGAAAGGGCCGGGAACTAATCTGTTCTCTATGGCTAGCGTTCCACAGCTTGGAAACAGCCCCAGGAGCACGGTTCTTGGGCAGGCTTTCTTTCCATGCGGGTCTGCCTCGTTGAGGACACCTAAGCTGCCCTGAAAGAAACCACCGGGGCTCCAATCCACTTTGGGGACTCGTGCTCGACGTCTCTCTAAGTGAGGCGGAAAGTAGACTTTAGGTCCAGCCCGAAATAAAGTCGAGATTTACCCTGAGCCTTGCTAGGCATTTGGAACATGCAAAGTCACCTACGCCTCCTGAGGGCATTTCGAGGATTAGGCCACTCAGCACATGCAGAACACACTGCATCCCAAAGTTTCATCGCAGAAGGCCGAATTGTGTTCCAAGGGCCTCCTTTGGCTTGTCAGAGAAGAGAGGTCTATGTGCTGGGTGATCCGGTGTGTAATTGAGAAGCCTGGAGTAAGGCAGTATTTTCCCCCATTTGAAAGGCAGATAGTGGCGGCCTCAAGGCTGACTGAAAGACAGTGCTGTTACCCGTCTTCTAGTCACTGCTAGGAATGCCTCAGTGAAGAAAGTGAGTTTTCTCCTACGAATCCAGGTGGTCGCCAGTGCCTTGCTGGGAGCTCATCCCACGGCTTGCCCTAGCTAAAATGCCAAGTAAACGTGACCCCAGGCCTCAAGGTAAGCACGAGTGTCTCCTCTCAGCAAAGCTTGCTGGGCAGCCATCTCCATGAACCCTGACTCGATAGAGTGCTTTAACTCCTCTACGGCTCTCCGGAGGCCTCAGAGAGTCGCGTATGAATTCCCTTCTCAGGGAGAGCGTGTGTGCCGTGAGTCCCCCGTTTGTTTTCCGAGCAACACAGCGCAGAACAGGCTGTTGGGGTCAACCCTTTGTATGCAGAGGGAAGGGCAATGAACTGATCCTCGCTTGCCTAGCTTGATTTCTACCGCTGTAAAGCAGCCCCAGGACAACGTTTTTGGCGGTATTATATTCAACGTGGCTCTCCCTCTGTGGGGGCCCTCTGAGCTGCACTGAACGAATCCCTGAGCCTACAGAGCCCCCTGGCGACTCTTACCTGTCACCTCTCTATTGGGACGCAAGGTACACTGTAGGTCCAGCCTGACAGAAAGAACAGAAAAACCCGTCAACTTGGGAGACATTTGGACGATACAAATTCACTTAGGCCTGACTAAGTCATTAAGCGGGTAATGCTATGCACGGCATGCCAAAGACCCCGCCTGCAACGAAGTGTCATCATAGAAAGGCCCCGTGTGGCCGAAAGTCTCCAGTAGTCAGTCAGAGAGTGCCGGTAAATGCACTGTGGGGCCAAGTTGGAAACTGGAGCATGTGGGAGAAGCCCGACTCTCCCCCTTTGAAAAGCAACTTCAGTGCAGCTTCCAAGCTGCCTGAACACCACACCACCAGGACACTGTTCACTCCACAGATGCCTCTGAGGAGCAGTGAGCTTTTGCAAAAGAAACCAGGTGCTTGCGGTTCCTTCCTGGGAGCTCAGCCCAGAGCATACTGTAGCTAAAGTGCCAACTAAATGTGACCTCCAGTCACGAAGTAAGGTGCACATTTTCCCATTACCAGAGGCAGGGGTGCACCAGTTTCCAGGAAGTCTCAGGCAATGGACGGCTTTAGCTTTAGTATGCCTCACAGCGCTCAAGCCTCTCACGGGGGCACTTCTTTCCAAGGATGTGCACCGTGTACCAAAAGCCTTCTGAGCACAACCAAGGGAGACACGGCTCTGGGACCATCCCTCACTATGCAGGTGAAAGGGCCGGGAACTAATCTGTTCTCTATGGCTAGCGTTCCACAGCTTGGAAACAGCCCCAGGAGCACGGTTCTTGGGCAGGCTTTCTTTCCATGCGGGTCTGCCTCGTTGAGGACACCTAAGCTGCCCTGAAAGAAACCACCGGGGCTCCAATCCACTTTGGGGACTCGTGCTCGACGTCTCTCTAAGTGAGGCGGAAAGTAGACTTTAGGTCCAGCCCGAAATAAAGTCGAGATTTACCCCGAGCCTTGCTAGGCATTTGGAACATGCAAAGTCACCTACGCCTCCTGAGGGCATTTCGAGGATTAGGCCACTCAGCACATGCAGAACACACTGCATCCCAAAGTTTCATCGCAGAAGGCCGAATTGTGTTCCAAGGGCCTCCTTTGGCTTGTCAGAGAAGAGAGGTCTATGTGCTGGGTGATCCGGTGTGTAATTGAGAAGCCTGGAGTAAGGCAGTATTTTCCCCCATTTGAAAGGCAGATAGTGGCGGCCTCAAGGCTGACTGAAAGACAGTGCTGTTACCCGTCTTCTAGTCACTGCTAGGAATGCCTCAGTGAAGAAAGTGAGTTTTCTCCTATGAATCCAGGTGGTCGTCAGTGCCTTGCTGGGAGCTCATCCCACGGCTTGCCCTAGCTAAAGTGCCAAGTAAACGTGACCCCAGGCCTCAAGGTAAGCACGAGTGTCTCCTCTCAGCAAAGCTAGCTGGGCAGCCATCTCCATGAACCCTGACTCGATAGAGTGCTTTAACTCCTCTACGGCTCTCCAGAGGCCTCAGAGAGTCGCGTATGAATTCCCTTCTGAGGGAGAGCGTGTGTGCCGTGAGTCCCCCGTTTGTCTTCCGAGCAACACAGCGCAGAACAGGCTGTTGGGGTCAACCCTTTCTATGCAGAGGGAAGTGCAATGAACTGATCCTCGCTTGCCTAGCTTGATTTCTACCGCTGTAAAGCAGCCCCAGGACAACGTTTTTGGCGGTATTATATTCAACGTGGCTCTCCCTCTGTGGGGGCCCTCTGAGCTGCACTGAAAGAATCCCTGAGCCTACAGAGCCCCCTGGCAGCTCTTACCTCTCACCTCTCTATTGGGACGCAAGGTACACTGTAGGTCCAGCCTGACAGAAAGAACAGAAAAACCCGTCAACTTGGGAGACATTTGGACGATACAAATTCACTTAGGCCTGACTAAGTCATTAAGCGGGTAATGCTATGCACGGCATGCCAAAGACCCCGCCTGCAACGAAGTGTCATCATAGAAAGGCCCCGTGTGGCCGAAAGTCTCCAGTAGTCAGTCAGAGAGTGCCGGTAAATGCGCTGTGGGGTCAAGTTGGAAACTGGAGCATGTGGGAGAAGCCCGACTCTCCCCCTTTGAAAAGCAACTTCAGTGCAGCTTCCAAGCTGCCTGAACACCACACCACCAGGACACTGTTCACTCCACAGATGCCTCTGAGGAGCAGTGAGCTTTTGCAAAAGAAACCAGGCGCTTGCGGTTCCTTCCTGGGAGCTCAGCCCAGAGCATACTGTAGCTAAAGTGCCAACTAAATGTGACCTCCAGTCACGAAGTAAGGTGCACATTTTCCCATTACCAGAGGCAGGGGTGCACCAGTTTCCAGGAAGTCTCAGGCAATGGACGGCTTTAGCTTTAGTATGCCTCACAGCGCTCAAGCCTCTCACGGGGGCACTTCTTTCCAAGGATGTGCACCGTGTACCAAAAGCCTTCTGAGCACAATCAAGGGAGACACGGCTCGGGGACCATCCCTCACTATGCAGGTGAAAGGGCCGGGAACTAATCTGTTCTCTATGGCTAGCGTTCCACAGCTTGGAAACAGCCCCAGGAGCACGGTTCTTGGGCAGGCTTTCTTTCCATGCGGGTCTGCCTCGTTGAGGACACCTAAGCTGCCCTGAAAGAAACCACCGGGGCTCCAATCCACTTTGGGGACTCGTGCTCGACGTCTCTCTAAGTGAGGCGGAAAGTAGACTTTAGGTCCAGCCCGAAATAAAGTCGAGATTTACCCTGAGCCTTGCTAGGCATTTGGAACATGCAAAGTCACCTACGCCTCCTGAGGGCATTTCGAGGCTTAGGCCACTCAGCACATGCAGAACACACTGCATCCCAAAGTTTCATCGCAGAAGGCCGAATTGTGTTCCAAGGGCCTCCTTTGGCTTGTCAGAGAAGAGAGGTCTATGTGCTGGGTGATCCGGTGTGTAATTGAGAAGCCTGGAGTAAGGCAGTATTTTCCCCCATTTGAAAGGCAGATAGTGGCGGCCTCAAGGCTGACTGAAAGACAGTGCTGTTACCCGTCTTCTAGTCACTGCTAGGAATGCCTCAGTGAAGAAAGTGAGTTTTCTCCTACGAATCCAGGTGGTCGCCAGTGCCTTGCTGGGAGCTCATCCCACGGCTTGCCCTAGCTAAAGTGCCAAGTAAACGTGACCCCAGGCCTCAAGGTAAGCACGAGTGTTTCCTCTCAGCAAAGCTTGCTGGGCAGCCATCTCCATGAACCCTGACTCGATAGAGTGCTTTAACTCCTCTACGGCTCTCCGGAGGCCTCAGAGAGTCGCGTATGAATTCCCTTCTCAGGGAGAGCGTGTGTGCCGTGAGTCCCCCGTTTGTTTTCCGAGCAACACAGCGCAGAACAGGCTGTTGGGGTCACCCCTTTCTATGCAGAGGGAAGGGCAATGAACTGATCCTCGCTTGCCTAGCTTGATTTCTACCGCTGTAAAGCAGCCCCAGGACAACGTTTTTGCCGGTATTATATTCAACGTGGCTCTCCCTCTGTGGGGGCCCTCTGAGCTGCACTGAACGAATCCCTGAGCCTACAGAGCCCCCTGGCGACTCTTACCTGTCATCTCTCTATTGGGACGCAAGGTACACTGTAGGTCCAGCCTGACAGAAAGAACAGAAAAACCCGTCAACTTGGGAGACATTTGGACGATACAAATTCACTTAGGCCTGACTAAGTCATTAAGCGGGTAATGCTATGCACGGCATGCCAAAGACCCCGCCTGCAACGAAGTGTCATCATAGAAAGGCCCCGTGTGGCCGAAAGTCTCCAGTAGTCAGTCAGAGAGTGCCAGTAAATGCGCTGTGGGGTCAAGTTGGAAACTGGAGCATGTGGGAGAAGCCCGACTCTCCCCCTTTGAAAAGCAACTTCAGTGCAGCTTCCAAGCTGCCTGAACGCCACACCACCAGGACACTGTTCACTCCACAGATGCCTCTGAGGAGCAGTGAGCTTTTGCAAAAGAAACCAGGCGCTTGCGGTTCCTTCCTGGGAGCTCAGCCCAGAGCATACTGTAGCTAAAGTGCCAACTAAATGTGACCTCCAGTCACGAAGTAAGGTGCACATTTTCCCATTACCAGAGGCAGGGGTGCACCAGTTTCCAGGAAGTCTCAGGCAATGGACGGCTTTAGCTTTAGTATGCCTCACAGCGCTCAAGCCTCTCACGGGGGCACTTCTTTCCAAGGATGTGCACCGTGTACCAAAAGCCTTCTGAGCACAACCAAGGGAGACACGGCTCTGGGACCATCCCTCACTATGCAGGTGAAAGGGCCGGGAACTAATCTGTTCTCTATGGCTAGCGTTCCACAGCTTGGAAACAGCCCCAGGAGCACGGTTCTTGGGCAGGCTTTCTTTCCATGCGGGTCTGCCTCGTTGAGGACACCTAAGCTGCCCTGAAAGAAACCACCGGGGCTCCAATCCACTTTGGGGACTCGTGCTCGACGTCTCTCTAAGTGAGGCGGAAAGTAGACTTTAGGTCCAGCCCGAAATAAAGTCGAGATTTACCCTGAGCCTTGCTAGGCATTTGGAACATGCAAAGTCACCTACGCCTCCTGAGGGCATTTCGAGGCTTAGGCCACTCAGCACATGCAGAACACACTGCATCCCAAAGTTTCATCGCAGAAGGCCGAATTGTGTTCCAAGGGCCTCCTTTGGCTTGTCAGAGAAGAGAGGTCTATGTGCTGGGTGATCCGGTGTGTAATTGAGAAGCCTGGAGTAAGGCAGTATTTTCCCCCATTTGAAAGGCAGATAGTGGCGGCCTCAAGGCTGACTGAAAGACAGTGCTGTTACCCGTCTTCTAGTCACTGCTAGGAATGCCTCAGTGAAGAAAGTGAGTTTTCTCCTACGAATCCAGGTGGTCGCCAGTGCCTTGCTGGGAGCTCATCCCACGGCTTGCCCTAGCTAAAGTGCCAAGTAAACGTGACCCCAGGCCTCAAGGTAAGCACGAGTGTCTCCTCTCAGCAAAGCTTGCTGGGCAGCCATCTCCATGAACCCTGACTCGATAGAGTGCTTTAACTCCTCTACGGCTCTCCGGAGGCCTCAGAGAGTCGCGTATGAATTCCCTTCTGAGGGAGAGCGTGTGTGCCGTGAGTCCCCCGTTTGTTTTCCGAGCAACACAGCGCAGAACAGGCTGTTGGGGTCACCCCTTTCTATGCAGAGGGAAGGGCAATGAACTGATCCTCGCTTGCCTAGCTTGATTTCTACCGCTGTAAAGCAGCCCCAGGACAACGTTTTTGCCGGTATTATATTCAACGTGGCTCTCCCTCTGTGGGGGCCCTCTGAGCTGCACTGAACGAATCCCTGAGCCTACAGAGCCCCCTGGCGACTCTTACCTGTCATCTCTCTATTGGGACGCAAGGTACACTGTAGGTCCAGCCTGACAGAAAGAACAGAAAAACCCGTCAACTTGGGAGACATTTGGACGATACAAATTCACTTAGGCCTGACTAAGTCATTAAGCGGGTAATGCTATGCACGGCATGCCAAAGACCCCGCCTGCAACGAAGTGTCATCATAGAAAGGCCCCGTGTGGCCGAAAGTCTCCAGTAGTCAGTCAGAGAGTGCCAGTAAATGCGCTGTGGGGTCAAGTTGGAAACTGGAGCATGTGGGAGAAGCCCGACTCTCCCCCTTTGAAAAGCAAATTCAGTGCAGCTTCCAAGCTGCCTGAACGCCACACCACCAGGACACTGTTCACTCCACAGATGCCTCTGAGGAGCAGTGAGCTTTTGCAAAAGAAACCAGGCGCTTGCGGTTCCTTCCTGGGAGCTCAGCCCAGAGCATACTGTAGCTAAAGTGCCAACTAAATGTGACCTCCAGTCACGAAGTAAGGTGCACATTTTCCCATTACCAGAGGCAGGGGTGCACCAGTTTCCAGGAAGTCTCAGGCAATGGACGGCTTTAGCTTTAGTATGCCTCACAGCGCTCAAGCCTCTCACGGGGGCACTTCTTTCCAAGGATGTGCACCGTGTACCAAAAGCCTTCTGAGCACAACCAAGGGAGACACGGCTCTGGGACCATCCCTCACTATGCAGGTGAAAGGGCCGGGAACTAATCTGTTCTCTATGGCTAGCGTTCCACAGCTTGGAAACAGCCCCAGGAGCACGGTTCTTGGGCAGGCTTTCTTTCCATGCGGGTCTGCCTCGTTGAGGACACCTAAGCTGCCCTGAAAGAAACCACCGGGGCTCCAATCCACTTTGGGGACTCGTGCTCGACGTCTCTCTAAGTGAGGCGGAAAGTAGACTTTAGGTCCAGCCCGAAATAAAGTCGAGATTTACCCTGAGCCTTGCTAGGCATTTGGAACATGCAAAGTCACCTACGCCTCCTGAGGGCATTTCGAGGATTAGGCCACTCAGCACATGCAGAACACACTGCATCCCAAAGTTTCATCGCAGAAGGCCGAATTGTGTTCCAAGGGCCTCCTTTGGCTTGTCAGAGAAGAGAGGTCTATGTGCTGGGTGATCCGGTGTGTAATTGAGAAGCCTGGAGTAAGGCAGTATTTTCCCCCATTTGAAAGGCAGATAGTGGCGGCCTCAAGGCTGACTGAAAGACAGTGCTGTTACCCGTCTTCTAGTCACTGCTAGGAATGCCTCAGTGAAGAAAGTGAGTTTTCTCCTACGAATCCAGGTGGTCGCCAGTGCCTTGCTGGGAGCTCATCCCACGGCTTGCCCTAGCTAAAGTGCCAAGTAAACGTGACCCCAGGCCTCAAGGTAAGCACGAGTGTCTCCTCTCAGCAAAGCTTTCTGGGCAGCCATCTCCATGAACCCTGACTCGATAGAGTGCTTTAACTCCTCTACGGCTCTCCGGAGGCCTCAGAGAGTCGCGTATGAATTCCCTTCTGAGGGAGAGCGTGTGTGCCGTGAGTCCCTCGTTTGTTTTCCGAGCAACACAGCGCAGAACAGGCTGTTGGGGTCACCCCTTTCTATGCAGAGGGAAGGGCAATGAACTGATCCTCGCTTGCCTAGCTTGATTTCTACCGCTGTAAAGCAGCCCCAGGACAACGTTTTTGCCGGTATTATATTCAACGTGGCTCTCCCTCTGTGGGGGCCCTCTGAGCTGCACTGAACGAATCCCTGAGCCTACAGAGCCCCCTGGCGACTCTTACCTGTCATCTCTCTATTGGGACGCAAGGTACACTGTAGGTCCAGCCTGACAGAAAGAACAGAAAAACCCGTCAACTTGGGAGACATTTGGACGATACAAATTCACTTAGGCCTGACTAAGTCATTAAGCGGGTAATGCTATGCACGGCATGCCAAAGACCCCGCCTGCAACGAAGTGTCATCATAGAAAGGCCCCGTGTGGCCGAAAGTCTCCAGTAGTCAGTCAGAGAGTGCCAGTAAATGCGCTGTGGGGTCAAGTTGGAAACTGGAGCATGTGGGAGAAGCCCGACTCTCCCCCTTTGAAAAGCAACTTCAGTGCAGCTTCCAAGCTGCCTGAACGCCACACCACCAGGACACTGTTCACTCCACAGATGCCTCTGAGGAGCAGTGAGCTTTTGCAAAAGAAACCAGGCGCTTGCGGTTCCTTCCTGGGAGCTCAGCCCAGAGCATACTGTAGCTAAAGTGCCAACTAAATGTGACCTCCAGTCACGAAGTAAGGTGCACATTTTCCCATTACCAGAGGCAGGGGTGCACCAGTTTCCAGGAAGTCTCAGGCAATGGACGGCTTTAGCTTTAGTATGCCTCACAGCGCTCAAGCCTCTCACGGGGGCACTTCTTTCCAAGGATGTGCACCGTGTACCAAAAGCCTTCTGAGCACAACCAAGGGAGACACGGCTCTGGGACCATCCCTCACTATGCAGGTGAAAGGGCCGGGAACTAATCTGTTCTCTATGGCTAGCGTTCCACAGCTTGGAAACAGCCCCAGGAGCACGGTTCTTGGGCAGGCTTTCTTTCCATGCGGGTCTGCCTCGTTGAGGACACCTAAGCTGCCCTGAAAGAAACCACCGGGGCTCCAATCCACTTTGGGGACTCGTGCTCGACGTCTCTCTAAGTGAGGCGGAAAGTAGACTTTAGGTCCAGCCCGAAATAAAGTCGAGATTTACCCTGAGCCTTGCTAGGCATTTGGAACATGCAAAGTCACCTACGCCTCCTGAGGGCATTTCGAGGATTAGGCCACTCAGCACATGCAGAACACACTGCATCCCAAAGTTTCATCGCAGAAGGCCGAATTGTGTTCCAAGGGCCTCCTTTGGCTTGTCAGAGAAGAGAGGTCTATGTGCTGGGTGATCCGGTGTGTAATTGAGAAGCCTGGAGTAAGGCAGTATTTTCCCCCATTTGAAAGGCAGATAGTGGCGGCCTCAAGGCTGACTGAAAGACAGTGCTGTTACCCGTCTTCTAGTCACTGCTAGGAATGCCTCAGTGAAGAAAGTGAGTTTTCTCCTACGAATCCAGGTGGTCGCCAGTGCCTTGCTGGGAGCTCATCCCACGGCTTGCCCTAGCTAAAATGCCAAGTAAACGTGACCCCAGGCCTCAAGGTAAGCACGAGTGTCTCCTCTCAGCAAAGCTTGCTGGGCAGCCATCTCCATGAACCCTGACTCGATAGAGTGCTTTAACTCCTCTACGGCTCTCCGGAGGCCTCAGAGAGTCGCGTATGAATTCCCTTCTCAGGGAGAGCGTGTGTGCCGTGAGTCCCCCGTTTGTTTTCCGAGCAACACAGCGCAGAACAGGCTGTTGGGGTCAACCCTTTGTATGCAGAGGGAAGGGCAATGAACTGATCCTCGCTTGCCTAGCTTGATTTCTACCGCTGTAAAGCAGCCCCAGGACAACGTTTTTGGCGGTATTATATTCAACGTGGCTCTCCCTCTGTGGGGGCCCTCTGAGCTGCACTGAACGAATCCCTGAGCCTACAGAGCCCCCTGGCGACTCTTACCTGTCACCTCTCTATTGGGACGCAAGGTACACTGTAGGTCCAGCCTGACAGAAAGAACAGAAAAACCCGTCAACTTGGGAGACATTTGGACGATACAAATTCACTTAGGCCTGACTAAGTCATTAAGCGGGTAATGCTATGCACGGCATGCCAAAGACCCCGCCTGCAACGAAGTGTCATCATAGAAAGGCCCCGTGTGGCCGAAAGTCTCCAGTAGTCAGTCAGAGAGTGCCGGTAAATGCACTGTGGGGCCAAGTTGGAAACTGGAGCATGTGGGAGAAGCCCGACTCTCCCCCTTTGAAAAGCAACTTCAGTGCAGCTTCCAAGCTGCCTGAACACCACACCACCAGGACACTGTTCACTCCACAGATGCCTCTGAGGAGCAGTGAGCTTTTGCAAAAGAAACCAGGTGCTTGCGGTTCCTTCCTGGGAGCTCAGCCCAGAGCATACTGTAGCTAAAGTGCCAACTAAATGTGACCTCCAGTCACGAAGTAAGGTGCACATTTTCCCATTACCAGAGGCAGGGGTGCACCAGTTTCCAGGAAGTCTCAGGCAATGGACGGCTTTAGCTTTAGTATGCCTCACAGCGCTCAAGCCTCTCACGGGGGCACTTCTTTCCAAGGATGTGCACCGTGTACCAAAAGCCTTCTGAGCACAACCAAGGGAGACACGGCTCTGGGACCATCCCTCACTATGCAGGTGAAAGGGCCGGGAACTAATCTGTTCTCTATGGCTAGCGTTCCACAGCTTGGAAACAGCCCCAGGAGCACGGTTCTTGGGCAGGCTTTCTTTCCATGCGGGTCTGCCTCGTTGAGGACACCTAAGCTGCCCTGAAAGAAACCACCGGGGCTCCAATCCACTTTGGGGACTCGTGCTCGACGTCTCTCTAAGTGAGGCGGAAAGTAGACTTTAGGTCCAGCCCGAAATAAAGTCGAGATTTACCCCGAGCCTTGCTAGGCATTTGGAACATGCAAAGTCACCTACGCCTCCTGAGGGCATTTCGAGGATTAGGCCACTCAGCACATGCAGAACACACTGCATCCCAAAGTTTCATCGCAGAAGGCCGAATTGTGTTCCAAGGGCCTCCTTTGGCTTGTCAGAGAAGAGAGGTCTATGTGCTGGGTGATCCGGTGTGTAATTGAGAAGCCTGGAGTAAGGCAGTATTTTCCCCCATTTGAAAGGCAGATAGTGGCGGCCTCAAGGCTGACTGAAAGACAGTGCTGTTACCCGTCTTCTAGTCACTGCTAGGAATGCCTCAGTGAAGAAAGTGAGTTTTCTCCTATGAATCCAGGTGGTCGTCAGTGCCTTGCTGGGAGCTCATCCCACGGCTTGCCCTAGCTAAAGTGCCAAGTAAACGTGACCCCAGGCCTCAAGGTAAGCACGAGTGTCTCCTCTCAGCAAAGCTAGCTGGGCAGCCATCTCCATGAACCCTGACTCGATAGAGTGCTTTAACTCCTCTACGGCTCTCCAGAGGCCTCAGAGAGTCGCGTATGAATTCCCTTCTGAGGGAGAGCGTGTGTGCTGTGAGTCCCCCGTTTGTCTTCCGAGCAACACAGCGCAGAACAGGCTGTTGGGGTCAACCCTTTCTATGCAGAGGGAAGTGCAATGAACTGATCCTCGCTTGCCTAGCTTGATTTCTACCGCTGTAAAGCAGCCCCAGGACAACGTTTTTGGCGGTATTATATTCAACGTGGCTCTCCCTCTGTGGGGGCCCTCTGAGCTGCACTGAAAGAATCCCTGAGCCTACAGAGCCCCCTGGCAGCTCTTACCTCTCACCTCTCTATTGGGACGCAAGGTACACTGTAGGTCCAGCCTGACAGAAAGAACAGAAAAACCCGTCAACTTGGGAGACATTTGGACGATACAAATTCACTTAGGCCTGACTAAGTCATTAAGCGGGTAATGCTATGCACGGCATGCCAAAGACCCCGCCTGCAACGAAGTGTCATCATAGAAAGGCCCCGTGTGGCCGAAAGTCTCCAGTAGTCAGTCAGAGAGTGCCGGTAAATGCGCTGTGGGGTCAAGTTGGAAACTGGAGCATGTGGGAGAAGCCCGACTCTCCCCCTTTGAAAAGCAACTTCAGTGCAGCTTCCAAGCTGCCTGAACACCACACCACCAGGACACTGTTCACTCCACAGATGCCTCTGAGGAGCAGTGAGCTTTTGCAAAAGAAACCAGGCGCTTGCGGTTCCTTCCTGGGAGCTCAGCCCAGAGCATACTGTAGCTAAAGTGCCAACTAAATGTGACCTCCAGTCACGAAGTAAGGTGCACATTTTCCCATTACCAGAGGCAGGGGTGCACCAGTTTCCAGGAAGTCTCAGGCAATGGACGGCTTTAGCTTTAGTATGCCTCACAGCGCTCAAGCCTCTCACGGGGGCACTTCTTTCCAAGGATGTGCACCGTGTACCAAAAGCCTTCTGAGCACAATCAAGGGAGACACGGCTCGGGGACCATCCCTCACTATGCAGGTGAAAGGGCCGGGAACTAATCTGTTCTCTATGGCTAGCGTTCCACAGCTTGGAAACAGCCCCAGGAGCACGGTTCTTGGGCAGGCTTTCTTTCCATGCGGGTCTGCCTCGTTGAGGACACCTAAGCTGCCCTGAAAGAAACCACCGGGGCTCCAATCCACTTTGGGGACTCGTGCTCGACGTCTCTCTAAGTGAGGCGGAAAGTAGACTTTAGGTCCAGCCCGAAATAAAGTCGAGATTTACCCTGAGCCTTGCTAGGCATTTGGAACATGCAAAGTCACCTACGCCTCCTGAGGGCATTTCGAGGATTAGGCCACTCAGCACATGCAGAACACACTGCATCCCAAAGTTTCATCGCAGAAGGCCGAATTGTGTTCCAAGGGCCTCCTTTGGCTTGTCAGAGAAGAGAGGTCTATGTGCTGGGTGATCCGGTGTGTAATTGAGAAGCCTGGAGTAAGGCAGTATTTTCCCCCATTTGAAAGGCAGATAGTGGCGGCCTCAAGGCTGACTGAAAGACAGTGCTGTTACCCGTCTTCTAGTCACTGCTAGGAATGCCTCAGTGAAGAAAGTGAGTTTTCTCCTACGAATCCAGGTGGTCGCCAGTGCCTTGCTGGGAGCTCATCCCACGGCTTGCCCTAGCTAAAGTGCCAAGTAAACGTGACCCCAGGCCTCAAGGTAAGCACGAGTGTCTCCTCTCAGCAAAGCTTGCTGGGCAGCCATCTCCATGAACCCTGACTCGATAGAGTGCTTTAACTCCTCTACGGCTCTCCGGAGGCCTCAGAGAGTCGCGTATGAATTCCCTTCTGAGGGAGAGCGTGTGTGCCGTGAGTCCCCCGTTTGTTTTCCGAGCAACACAGCGCAGAACAGGCTGTTGGGGTCAACCCTTTGTATGCAGAGGGAAGGGCAATGAACTGATCCTCGCTTGCCTAGCTTGATTTCTACCGCTGTAAAGCAGCCCCAGGACAACGTTTTTGGCGGTATTATATTCAACGTGGCTCTCCCTCTGTGGGGGCCCTCTGAGCTGCACTGAACGAATCCCTGAGCCTACAGAGCCCCCTGGCGACTCTTACCTGTCACCTCTCTATTGGGACGCAAGGTACACTGTAGGTCCAGCCTGACAGAAAGAACAGAAAAACCCGTCAACTTGGGAGACATTTGGACGATACAAATTCACTTAGGCCTGACTAAGTCATTAAGCGGGTAATGCTATGCACGGCATGCCAAAGACCCCGCCTGCAACGAAGTGTCATCATAGAAAGGCCCCGTGTGGCCGAAAGTCTCCAGTAGTCAGTCAGAGAGTGCCGGTAAATGCACTGTGGGGTCAAGTTGGAAACTGGAGCATGTGGGAGAAGCCCGACTCTCCCCCTTTGAAAAGCAACTTCAGTGCAGCTTCCAAGCTGCCTGAACACCACACCACCAGGACACTGTTCACTCCACAGATGCCTCTGAGGAGCAGTGAGCTTTTGCAAAAGAAACCAGGCGCTTGCGGTTCCTTCCTGGGAGCTCAGCCCAGAGCATACTGTAGCTAAAGTGCCAACTAAATGTGACCTCCAGTCACGAAGTAAGGTGCACATTTTCCCATTACCAGAGGCAGGGGTGCACCAGTTTCCAGGAAGTCTCAGGCAATGGACGGCTTTAGCTTTAGTATGCCTCACAGCGCTCAAGCCTCTCACGGGGGCACTTCTTTCCAAGGATGTGCACCGTGTACCAAAAGCCTTCTGAGCACAACCAAGGGAGACACGGCTCTGGGACCATCCCTCACTATGCAGGTGAAAGGGCCGGGAACTAATCTGTTCTCTATGGCTAGCGTTCCACAGCTTGGAAACAGCCCCAGGAGCACGGTTCTTGGGCAGGCTTTCTTTCCATGCGGGTCTGCCTCGTTGAGGACAACTAAGCTGCCCTGAAAGAAACCACCGGGGCTCCAATCCACTTTGGGGACTCGTGCTCGACGTCTCTCTAAGTGAGGCGGAAAGTAGACTTTAGGTCCAGCCCGAAATAAAGTCGAGATTTACCCCGAGCCTTGCTAGGCATTTGGAACATGCAAAGTCACCTACGCCTCCTGAGGGCATTTCGAGGCTTAGGCCACTCAGCACATGCAGAACACACTGCATCCCAAAGTTTCATCGCAGAAGGCCGAATTGTGTTCCAAGGGCCTCCTTTGGCTTGTCAGAGAAGAGAGGTCTATGTGCTGGGTGATCCGGTGTGTAATTGAGAAGCCTGGAGTAAGGCAGTATTTTCCCCCATTTGAAAGGCAGATAGTGGCGGCCTCAAGGCTGACTGAAAGACAGTGCTGTTACCCGTCTTCTAGTCACTGCTAGGAATGCCTCAGTGAAGAAAGTGAGTTTTCTCCTACGAATCCAGGTGGTCGCCAGTGCCTTGCTGGGAGCTCATCCCACGGCTTGCCCTAGCTAAAGTGCCAAGTAAACGTGACCCCAGGCCTCAAGGTAAGCACGAGTGTCTCCTCTCAGCAAAGCTTGCTGGGCAGCCATCTCCATGAACCCTGACTCGATAGAGTGCTTTAACTCCTCTACGGCTCTCCGGAGGCCTCAGAGAGTCGCGTATGAATTCCCTTCTCAGGGAGAGCGTGTGTGCCGTGAGTCCCCCGTTTGTTTTCCGAGCAACACAGCGCAGAACAGGCTGTTGGGGTCAACCCTTTGTATGCAGAGGGAAGGGCAATGAACTGATCCTCGCTTGCCTAGCTTGATTTCTACCGCTGTAAAGCAGCCCCAGGACAACGTTTTTGGCGGTATTATATTCAACGTGGCTCTCCCTCTGTGGGGGCCCTCTGAGCTGCACTGAACGAATCCCTGAGCCTACAGAGCCCCCTGGCGACTCTTACCTGTCACCTCTCTATTGGGACGCAAGGTACACTGTAGGTCCAGCCTGACAGAAAGAACAGAAAAACCCGTCAACTTGGGAGACATTTGGACGATACAAATTCACTTAGGCCTGACTAAGTCATTAAGCGGGTAATGCTATGCACGGCATGCCAAAGACCCCGCCTGCAACGAAGTGTCATCATAGAAAGGCCCCGTGTGGCCGAAAGTCTCCAGTAGTCAGTCAGAGAGTGCCAGTAAATGCGCTGTGGGGTCAAGTTGGAAACTGGAGCATGTGGGAGAAGCCCGACTCTCCCCCTTTGAAAAGCAACTTCAGTGCAGCTTCCAAGCTGCCTGAACACCACACCACCAGGACACTGTTCACTCCACAGATGCCTCTGAGGAGCAGTGAGCTTTTGCAAAAGAAACCAGGCGCTTGCGGTTCCTTCCTGGGAGCTCAGCCCAGAGCATACTGTAGCTAAAGTGCCAACTAAATGTGACCTCCAGTCACGAAGTAAGGTGCACATTTTCCCATTACCAGAGGCAGGGGTGCACCAGTTTCCAGGAAGTCTCAGGCAATGGACGGCTTTAGCTTTAGTATGCCTCACAGCGCTCAAGCCTCTCACGGGGGCACTTCTTTCCAAGGATGTGCACCGTGTACCAAAAGCCTTCTGAGCACAACCAAGGGAGACACGGCTCTGGGACCATCCCTCACTATGCAGGTGAAAGGGCCGGGAACTAATCTGTTCTCTATGGCTAGCGTTCCACAGCTTGGAAACAGCCCCAGGAGCACGGTTCTTGGGCAGGCTTTCTTTCCATGCGGGTCTGCCTCGTTGAGGACACCTAAGCTGCCCTGAAAGAAACCACCGGGGCTCCAATCCACTTTGGGGACTCGTGCTCGACGTCTCTCTAAGTGAGGCGGAAAGTAGACTTTAGGTCCAGCCCGAAATAAAGTCGAGATTTACCCTGAGCCTTGCTAGGCATTTGGAACATGCAAAGTCACCTACGCCTCCTGAGGGCATTTCGAGGATTAGGCCACTCAGCACATGCAGAACACACTGCATCCCAAAGTTTCATCGCAGAAGGCCGAATTGTGTTCCAAGGGCCTCCTTTGGCTTGTCAGAGAAGAGAGGTCTATGTGCTGGGTGATCCGGTGTGTAATTGAGAAGCCTGGAGTAAGGCATTATTTTCCCCCATTTGAAAGGCAGATAGTGGCGGCCTCAAGGCTGACTGAAAGACAGTGCTGTTACCCGTCTTCTAGTCACTGCTAGGAATGCCTCAGTGAAGAAAGTGAGTTTTCTCCTACGAATCCAGGTGGTCGCCAGTGCCTTGCTGGGAGCTCATCCCACGGCTTGCCCTAGCTAAAGTGCCAAGTAAACGTGACCCCAGGCCTCAAGGTAAGCACGAGTGTCTCCTCTCAGCAAAGCTTGCTGGGCAGCCATCTCAATGAACCCTGACTCGATAGAGTGCTTTAACTCCTCTACGGCTCTCCGGAGGCCTCAGAGAGTCGCGTATGAATTCCCTTCTCAGGGAGAGCGTGTGTGCCGTGAGTCCCCCGTTTGTTTTCCGAGCAACACAGCGCAGAACAGGCTGTTGGGGTCAACCCTTTGTATGCAGAGGGAAGGGCAATGAACTGATCCTCGCTTGCCTAGCTTGATTTCTACCGCTGTAAAGCAGCCCCAGGACAACGTTTTTGGCGGTATTATATTCAACGTGGCTCTCCCTCTGTGGGGGCCCTCTGAGCTGCACTGAACGAATCCCTGAGCCTACAGAGCCCCCTGGCGACTCTTACCTGTCACCTCTCTATTGGGACGCAAGGTACACTGTAGGTCCAGCCTGACAGAAAGAACAGAAAAACCCGTCAACTTGGGAGACATTTGGACGATACAAATTCACTTAGGCCTGACTAAGTCATTAAGCGGGTAATGCTATGCACGGCATGCCAAAGACCCCGCCTGCAACGAAGTGTCATCATAGAAAGGCCCCGTGTGGCCGAAAGTCTCCAGTAGTCAGTCAGAGAGTGCCGGTAAATGCACTGTGGGGCCAAGTTGGAAACTGGAGCATGTGGGAGAAGCCCGACTCTCCCCCTTTGAAAAGCAACTTCAGTGCAGCTTCCAAGCTGCCTGAACACCACACCACCAGGACACTGTTCACTCCACAGATGCCTCTGAGGAGCAGTGAGCTTTTGCAAAAGAAACCAGGCGCTTGCGGTTCCTTCCTGGGAGCTCAGCCCAGAGCATACTGTAGCTAAAGTGCCAACTAAATGTGACCTCCAGTCACGAAGTAAGGTGCACATTTTCCCATTACCAGAGGCAGGGGTGCACCAGTTTCCAGGAAGTCTCAGGCAATGGACGGCTTTAGCTTTAGTATGCCTCACAGCGCTCAAGCCTCTCACGGGGGCACTTCTTTCCAAGGATGTGCACCGTGTACCAAAAGCCTTCTGAGCACAACCAAGGGAGACACGGCTCTGGGACCATCCCTCACTATGCAGGTGAAAGGGCCGGGAACTAATCTGTTCTCTATGGCTAGCGTTCCACAGCTTGGAAACAGCCCCAGGAGCACGGTTCTTGGGCAGGCTTTCTTTCCATGCGGGTCTGCCTCGTTGAGGACACCTAAGCTGCCCTGAAAGAAACCACCGGGGCTCCAATCCACTTTGGGGACTCGTGCTCGACGTCTCTCTAAGTGAGGCGGAAAGTAGACTTTAGGTCCAGCCCGAAATAAAGTCGAGATTTACCCTGAGCCTTGCTAGGCATTTGGAACATGCAAAGTCACCTACGCCTCCTGAGGGCATTTCGAGGATTAGGCCACTCAGCACATGCAGAACACACTGCATCCCAAAGTTTCATCGCAGAAGGCCGAATTGTGTTCCAAGGGCCTCCTTTGGCTTGTCAGAGAAGAGAGGTCTATGTGCTGGGTGATCCGGTGTGTAATTGAGAAGCCTGGAGTAAGGCAGTATTTTCCCCCATTTGAAAGGCAGATAGTGGCGGCCTCAAGGCTGACTGAAAGACAGTGCTGTTACCCGTCTTCTAGTCACTGCTAGGAATGCCTCAGTGAAGAAAGTGAGTTTTCTCCTACGAATCCAGGTGGTCGCCAGTGCCTTGCTGGGAGCTCATCCCACGGCTTGCCCTAGCTAAAATGCCAAGTAAACGTGACCCCAGGCCTCAAGGTAAGCACGAGTGTCTCCTCTCAGCAAAGCTTGCTGGGCAGCCATCTCCATGAACCCTGACTCGATAGAGTGCTTTAACTCCTCTACGGCTCTCCGGAGGCCTCAGAGAGTCGCGTATGAATTCCCTTCTCAGGGAGAGCGTGTGTGCCGTGAGTCCCCCGTTTGTTTTCCGAGCAACACAGCGCAGAACAGGCTGTTGGGGTCAACCCTTTGTATGCAGAGGGAAGGGCAATGAACTGATCCTCGCTTGCCTAGCTTGATTTCTACCGCTGTAAAGCAGCCCCAGGACAACGTTTTTGGCGGTATTATATTCAACGTGGCTCTCCCTCTGTGGGGGCCCTCTGAGCTGCACTGAACGAATCCCTGAGCCTACAGAGCCCCCTGGCGACTCTTACCTGTCACCTCTCTATTGGGACGCAAGGTACACTGTAGGTCCAGCCTGACAGAAAGAACAGAAAAACCCGTCAACTTGGGAGACATTTGGACGATACAAATTCACTTAGGCCTGACTAAGTCATTAAGCGGGTAATGCTATGCACGGCATGCCAAAGACCCCGCCTGCAACGAAGTGTCATCATAGAAAGGCCCCGTGTGGCCGAAAGTCTCCAGTAGTCAGTCAGAGAGTGCCGGTAAATGCACTGTGGGGCCAAGTTGGAAACTGGAGCATGTGGGAGAAGCCCGACTCTCCCCCTTTGAAAAGCAACTTCAGTGCAGCTTCCAAGCTGCCTGAACACCACACCACCAGGACACTGTTCACTCCACAGATGCCTCTGAGGAGCAGTGAGCTTTTGCAAAAGAAACCAGGTGCTTGCGGTTCCTTCCTGGGAGCTCAGCCCAGAGCATACTGTAGCTAAAGTGCCAACTAAATGTGACCTCCAGTCACGAAGTAAGGTGCACATTTTCCCATTACCAGAGGCAGGGGTGCACCAGTTTCCAGGAAGTCTCAGGCAATGGACGGCTTTAGCTTTAGTATGCCTCACAGCGCTCAAGCCTCTCACGGGGGCACTTCTTTCCAAGGATGTGCACCGTGTACCAAAAGCCTTCTGAGCACAACCAAGGGAGACACGGCTCTGGGACCATCCCTCACTATGCAGGTGAAAGGGCCGGGAACTAATCTGTTCTCTATGGCTAGCGTTCCACAGCTTGGAAACAGCCCCAGGAGCACGGTTCTTGGGCAGGCTTTCTTTCCATGCGGGTCTGCCTCGTTGAGGACACCTAAGCTGCCCTGAAAGAAACCACCGGGGCTCCAATCCACTTTGGGGACTCGTGCTCGACGTCTCTCTAAGTGAGGCGGAAAGTAGACTTTAGGTCCAGCCCGAAATAAAGTCGAGATTTACCCCGAGCCTTGCTAGGCATTTGGAACATGCAAAGTCACCTACGCCTCCTGAGGGCATTTCGAGGATTAGGCCACTCAGCACATGCAGAACACACTGCATCCCAAAGTTTCATCGCAGAAGGCCGAATTGTGTTCCAAGGGCCTCCTTTGGCTTGTCAGAGAAGAGAGGTCTATGTGCTGGGTGATCCGGTGTGTAATTGAGAAGCCTGGAGTAAGGCAGTATTTTCCCCCATTTGAAAGGCAGATAGTGGCGGCCTCAAGGCTGACTGAAAGACAGTGCTGTTACCCGTCTTCTAGTCACTGCTAGGAATGCCTCAGTGAAGAAAGTGAGTTTTCTCCTATGAATCCAGGTGGTCGTCAGTGCCTTGCTGGGAGCTCATCCCACGGCTTGCCCTAGCTAAAGTGCCAAGTAAACGTGACCCCAGGCCTCAAGGTAAGCACGAGTGTCTCCTCTCAGCAAAGCTAGCTGGGCAGCCATCTCCATGAACCCTGACTCGATAGAGTGCTTTAACTCCTCTACGGCTCTCCAGAGGCCTCAGAGAGTCGCGTATGAATTCCCTTCTGAGGGAGAGCGTGTGTGCCGTGAGTCCCCCGTTTGTCTTCCGAGCAACACAGCGCAGAACAGGCTGTTGGGGTCAACCCTTTCTATGCAGAGGGAAGTGCAATGAACTGATCCTCGCTTGCCTAGCTTGATTTCTACCGCTGTAAAGCAGCCCCAGGACAACGTTTTTGCCGGTATTATATTCAACGTGGCTCTCCCTCTGTGGGGGCCCTCTGAGCTGCACTGAAAGAATCCCTGAGCCTACAGAGCCCCCTGGCAGCTCTTACCTCTCACCTCTCTATTGGGACGCAAGGTACACTGTAGGTCCAGCCTGACAGAAAGAACAGAAAAACCCGTCAACTTGGGAGACATTTGGACGATACAAATTCACTTAGGCCTGACTAAGTCATTAAGCGGGTAATGCTATGCACGGCATGCCAAAGACCCCGCCTGCAACGAAGTGTCATCATAGAAAGGCCCCGTGTGGCCGAAAGTCTCCAGTAGTCAGTCAGAGAGTGCCGGTAAATGCGCTGTGGGGTCAAGTTGGAAACTGGAGCATGTGGGAGAAGCCCGACTCTCCCCCTTTGAAAAGCAACTTCAGTGCAGCTTCCAAGCTGCCTGAACACCACACCACCAGGACACTGTTCACTCCACAGATGCCTCTGAGGAGCAGTGAGCTTTTGCAAAAGAAACCAGGCGCTTGCGGTTCCTTCCTGGGAGCTCAGCCCAGAGCATACTGTAGCTAAAGTGCCAACTAAATGTGACCTCCAGTCACGAAGTAAGGTGCACATTTTCCCATTACCAGAGGCAGGGGTGCACCAGTTTCCAGGAAGTCTCAGGCAATGGACGGCTTTAGCTTTAGTATGCCTCACAGCGCTCAAGCCTCTCACGGGGGCACTTCTTTCCAAGGATGTGCACCGTGTACCAAAAGCCTTCTGAGCACAATCAAGGGAGACACGGCTCGGGGACCATCCCTCACTATGCAGGTGAAAGGGCCGGGAACTAATCTGTTCTCTATGGCTAGCGTTCCACAGCTTGGAAACAGCCCCAGGAGCACGGTTCTTGGGCAGGCTTTCTTTCCATGCGGGTCTGCCTCGTTGAGGACACCTAAGCTGCCCTGAAAGAAACCACCGGGGCTCCAATCCACTTTGGGGACTCGTGCTCGACGTCTCTCTAAGTGAGGCGGAAAGTAGACTTTAGGTCCAGCCCGAAATAAAGTCGAGATTTACCCTGAGCCTTGCTAGGCATTTGGAACATGCAAAGTCACCTACGCCTCCTGAGGGCATTTCGAGGATTAGGCCACTCAGCACATGCAGAACACACTGCATCCCAAAGTTTCATCGCAGAAGGCCGAATTGTGTTCCAAGGGCCTCCTTTGGCTTGTCAGAGAAGAGAGGTCTATGTGCTGGGTGATCCGGTGTGTAATTGAGAAGCCTGGAGTAAGGCAGTATTTTCCCCCATTTGAAAGGCAGATAGTGGCGGCCTCAAGGCTGACTGAAAGACAGTGCTGTTACCCGTCTTCTAGTCACTGCTAGGAATGCCTCAGTGAAGAAAGTGAGTTTTCTCCTACGAATCCAGGTGGTCGCCAGTGCCTTGCTGGGAGCTCATCCCACGGCTTGCCCTAGCTAAAGTGCCAAGTAAACGTGACCCCAGGCCTCAAGGTAAGCACGAGTGTCTCCTCTCAGCAAAGCTTGCTGGGCAGCCATCTCCATGAACCCTGACTCGATAGAGTGCTTTAACTCCTCTACGGCTCTCCGGAGGCCTCAGAGAGTCGCGTATGAATTCCCTTCTCAGGGAGAGCGTGTGTGCCGTGAGTCCCCCGTTTGTTTTCCGAGCAACACAGCGCAGAACAGGCTGTTGGGGTCAACCCTTTGTATGCAGAGGGAAGGGCAATGAACTGATCCTCGCTTGCCTAGCTTGATTTCTACCGCTGTAAAGCAGCCCCAGGACAACGTTTTTGGCGGTATTATATTCAACGTGGCTCTCCCTCTGTGGGGGCCCTCTGAGCTGCACTGAACGAATCCCTGAGCCTACAGAGCCCCCTGGCGACTCTTACCTGTCACCTCTCTATTGGGACGCAAGGTACACTGTAGGTCCAGCCTGACAGAAAGAACAGAAAAACCCGTCAACTTGGGAGACATTTGGACGATACAAATTCACTTAGGCCTGACTAAGTCATTAAGCGGGTAATGCTATGCACGGCATGCCAAAGACCCCGCCTGCAACGAAGTGTCATCATAGAAAGGCCCCGTGTGGCCGAAAGTCTCCAGTAGTCAGTCAGAGAGTGCCGGTAAATGCACTGTGGGGTCAAGTTGGAAACTGGAGCATGTGGGAGAAGCCCGACTCTCCCCCTTTGAAAAGCAACTTCAGTGCAGCTTCCAAGCTGCCTGAACACCACACCACCAGGACACTGTTCACTCCACAGATGCCTCTGAGGAGCAGTGAGCTTTTGCAAAAGAAACCAGGCGCTTGCGGTTCCTTCCTGGGAGCTCAGCCCAGAGCATACTGTAGCTAAAGTGCCAACTAAATGTGACCTCCAGTCACGAAGTAAGGTGCACATTTTCCCATTACCAGAGGCAGGGGTGCACCAGTTTCCAGGAAGTCTCAGGCAATGGACGGCTTTAGCTTTAGTATGCCTCACAGCGCTCAAGCCTCTCACGGGGGCACTTCTTTCCAAGGATGTGCACCGTGTACCAAAAGCCTTCTGAGCACAACCAAGGGAGACACGGCTCTGGGACCATCCCTCACTATGCAGGTGAAAGGGCCGGGAACTAATCTGTTCTCTATGGCTAGCGTTCCACAGCTTGGAAACAGCCCCAGGAGCACGGTTCTTGGGCAGGCTTTCTTTCCATGCGGGTCTGCCTCGTTGAGGACAACTAAGCTGCCCTGAAAGAAACCACCGGGGCTCCAATCCACTTTGGGGACTCGTGCTCGACGTCTCTCTAAGTGAGGCGGAAAGTAGACTTTAGGTCCAGCCCGAAATAAAGTCGAGATTTACCCCGAGCCTTGCTAGGCATTTGGAACATGCAAAGTCACCTACGCCTCCTGAGGGCATTTCGAGGCTTAGGCCACTCAGCACATGCAGAACACACTGCATCCCAAAGTTTCATCGCAGAAGGCCGAATTGTGTTCCAAGGGCCTCCTTTGGCTTGTCAGAGAAGAGAGGTCTATGTGCTGGGTGATCCGGTGTGTAATTGAGAAGCCTGGAGTAAGGCAGTATTTTCCCCCATTTGAAAGGCAGATAGTGGCGGCCTCAAGGCTGACTGAAAGACAGTGCTGTTACCCGTCTTCTAGTCACTGCTAGGAATGCCTCAGTGAAGAAAGTGAGTTTTCTCCTACGAATCCAGGTGGTCGCCAGTGCCTTGCTGGGAGCTCATCCCACGGCTTGCCCTAGCTAAAGTGCCAAGTAAACGTGACCCCAGGCCTCAAGGTAAGCACGAGTGTCTCCTCTCAGCAAAGCTTGCTGGGCAGCCATCTCCATGAACCCTGACTCGATAGAGTGCTTTAACTCCTCTACGGCTCTCCGGAGGCCTCAGAGAGTCGCGTATGAATTCCCTTCTCAGGGAGAGCGTGTGTGCCGTGAGTCCCCCGTTTGTTTTCCGAGCAACACAGCGCAGAACAGGCTGTTGGGGTCAACCCTTTGTATGCAGAGGGAAGGGCAATGAACTGATCCTCGCTTGCCTAGCTTGATTTCTACCGCTGTAAAGCAGCCCCAGGACAACGTTTTTGGCGGTATTATATTCAACGTGGCTCTCCCTCTGTGGGGGCCCTCTGAGCTGCACTGAACGAATCCCTGAGCCTACAGAGCCCCCTGGCGACTCTTACCTGTCACCTCTCTATTGGGACGCAAGGTACACTGTAGGTCCAGCCTGACAGAAAGAACAGAAAAACCCGTCAACTTGGGAGACATTTGGACGATACAAATTCACTTAGGCCTGACTAAGTCATTAAGCGGGTAATGCTATGCACGGCATGCCAAAGACCCCGCCTGCAACGAAGTGTCATCATAGAAAGGCCCCGTGTGGCCGAAAGTCTCCAGTAGTCAGTCAGAGAGTGCCAGTAAATGCGCTGTGGGGTCAAGTTGGAAACTGGAGCATGTGGGAGAAGCCCGACTCTCCCCCTTTGAAAAGCAACTTCAGTGCAGCTTCCAAGCTGCCTGAACACCACACCACCAGGACACTGTTCACTCCACAGATGCCTCTGAGGAGCAGTGAGCTTTTGCAAAAGAAACCAGGCGCTTGCGGTTCCTTCCTGGGAGCTCAGCCCAGAGCATACTGTAGCTAAAGTGCCAACTAAATGTGACCTCCAGTCACGAAGTAAGGTGCACATTTTCCCATTACCAGAGGCAGGGGTGCACCAGTTTCCAGGAAGTCTCAGGCAATGGACGGCTTTAGCTTTAGTATGCCTCACAGCGCTCAAGCCTCTCACGGGGGCACTTCTTTCCAAGGATGTGCACCGTGTACCAAAAGCCTTCTGAGCACAACCAAGGGAGACACGGCTCTGGGACCATCCCTCACTATGCAGGTGAAAGGGCCGGGAACTAATCTGTTCTCTATGGCTAGCGTTCCACAGCTTGGAAACAGCCCCAGGAGCACGGTTCTTGGGCAGGCTTTCTTTCCATGCGGGTCTGCCTCGTTGAGGACACCTAAGCTGCCCTGAAAGAAACCACCGGGGCTCCAATCCACTTTGGGGACTCGTGCTCGACGTCTCTCTAAGTGAGGCGGAAAGTAGACTTTAGGTCCAGCCCGAAATAAAGTCGAGATTTACCCTGAGCCTTGCTAGGCATTTGGAACATGCAAAGTCACCTACGCCTCCTGAGGGCATTTCGAGGATTAGGCCACTCAGCACATGCAGAACACACTGCATCCCAAAGTTTCATCGCAGAAGGCCGAATTGTGTTCCAAGGGCCTCCTTTGGCTTGTCAGAGAAGAGAGGTCTATGTGCTGGGTGATCCGGTGTGTAATTGAGAAGCCTGGAGTAAGGCAGTATTTTCCCCCATTTGAAAGGCAGATAGTGGCGGCCTCAAGGCTGACTGAAAGACAGTGCTGTTACCCGTCTTCTAGTCACTGCTAGGAATGCCTCAGTGAAGAAAGTGAGTTTTCTCCTACGAATCCAGGTGGTCGCCAGTGCCTTGCTGGGAGCTCATCCCACGGCTTGCCCTAGCTAAAGTGCCAAGTAAACGTGACCCCAGGCCTCAAGGTAAGCACGAGTGTCTCCTCTCAGCAAAGCTTGCTGGGCAGCCATCTCAATGAACCCTGACTCGATAGAGTGCTTTAACTCCTCTACGGCTCTCCGGAGGCCTCAGAGAGTCGCGTATGAATTCCCTTCTCAGGGAGAGCGTGTGTGCCGTGAGTCCCCCGTTTGTTTTCCGAGCAACACAGCGCAGAACAGGCTGTTGGGGTCAACCCTTTGTATGCAGAGGGAAGGGCAATGAACTGATCCTCGCTTGCCTAGCTTGATTTCTACCGCTGTAAAGCAGCCCCAGGACAACGTTTTTGGCGGTATTATATTCAACGTGGCTCTCCCTCTGTGGGGGCCCTCTGAGCTGCACTGAACGAATCCCTGAGCCTACAGAGCCCCCTGGCGACTCTTACCTGTCACCTCTCTATTGGGACGCAAGGTACACTGTAGGTCCAGCCTGACAGAAAGAACAGAAAAACCCGTCAACTTGGGAGACATTTGGACGATACAAATTCACTTAGGCCTGACTAAGTCATTAAGCGGGTAATGCTATGCACGGCATGCCAAAGACCCCGCCTGCAACGAAGTGTCATCATAGAAAGGCCCCGTGTGGCCGAAAGTCTCCAGTAGTCAGTCAGAGAGTGCCGGTAAATGCACTGTGGGGCCAAGTTGGAAACTGGAGCATGTGGGAGAAGCCCGACTCTCCCCCTTTGAAAAGCAACTTCAGTGCAGCTTCCAAGCTGCCTGAACACCACACCACCAGGACACTGTTCACTCCACAGATGCCTCTGAGGAGCAGTGAGCTTTTGCAAAAGAAACCAGGCGCTTGCGGTTCCTTCCTGGGAGCTCAGCCCAGAGCATACTGTAGCTAAAGTGCCAACTAAATGTGACCTCCAGTCACGAAGTAAGGTGCACATTTTCCCATTACCAGAGGCAGGGGTGCACCAGTTTCCAGGAAGTCTCAGGCAATGGACGGCTTTAGCTTTAGTATGCCTCACAGCGCTCAAGCCTCTCACGGGGGCACTTCTTTCCAAGGATGTGCACCGTGTACCAAAAGCCTTCTGAGCACAACCAAGGGAGACACGGCTCTGGGACCATCCCTCACTATGCAGGTGAAAGGGCCGGGAACTAATCTGTTCTCTATGGCTAGCGTTCCACAGCTTGGAAACAGCCCCAGGAGCACGGTTCTTGGGCAGGCTTTCTTTCCATGCGGGTCTGCCTCGTTGAGGACACCTAAGCTGCCCTGAAAGAAACCACCGGGGCTCCAATCCACTTTGGGGACTCGTGCTCGACGTCTCTCTAAGTGAGGCGGAAAGTAGACTTTAGGTCCAGCCCGAAATAAAGTCGAGATTTACCCCGAGCCTTGCTAGGCATTTGGAACATGCAAAGTCACCTACGCCTCCTGAGGGCATTTCGAGGATTAGGCCACTCAGCACATGCAGAACACACTGCATCCCAAAGTTTCATCGCAGAAGGCCGAATTGTGTTCCAAGGGCCTCCTTTGGCTTGTCAGAGAAGAGAGGTCTATGTGCTGGGTGATCCGGTGTGTAATTGAGAAGCCTGGAGTAAGGCAGTATTTTCCCCCATTTGAAAGGCAGATAGTGGCGGCCTCAAGGCTGACTGAAAGACAGTGCTGTTACCCGTCTTCTAGTCACTGCTAGGAATGCCTCAGTGAAGAAAGTGAGTTTTCTCCTACGAATCCAGGTGGTCGTCAGTGCCTTGCTGGGAGCTCATCCCACGGCTTGCCCTAGCTAAAGTGCCAAGTAAACGTGACCCCAGGCCTCAAGGTAAGCACGAGTGTCTCCTCTCAGCAAAGCTAGCTGGGCAGCCATCTCCATGAACCCTGACTCGATAGAGTGCTTTAACTCCTCTACGGCTCTCCAGAGGCCTCAGAGAGTCGCGTATGAATTCCCTTCTGAGGGAGAGCGTGTGTGCCGTGAGTCCCCCGTTTGTTTTCCGAGCAACACAGCGCAGAACAGGCTGTTGGGGTCAACCCTTTCTATGCAGAGGGAAGTGCAATGAACTGATCCTCGCTTGCCTAGCTTGATTTCTACCGCTGTAAAGCAGCCCCAGGACAACGTTTTTGCCGGTATTATATTCAACGTGGCTCTCCCTCTGTGGGGGCCCTCTGAGCTGCACTGAAAGAATCCCTGAGCCTACAGAGCCCCCTGGCAGCTCTTACCTCTCACCTCTCTATTGGGACGCAAGGTACACTGTAGGTCCAGCCTGACAGAAAGAACAGAAAAACCGGTCAACTTGGGAGACATTTGGACGATACAAATTCACTTAGGCCTGACTAAGTCATTAAGCGGGTAATGCTAGGCACGGCATGCCAAAGACCCCGCCTGCAACGAAGTGTCATCATAGAAAGGCCCCGTGTGGCCGAAAGTCTCCAGTAGTCAGTCAGAGAGTGCCGGTGAATGCGCTGTGGGGTCAAGTTGGAAACTGGAGCATGTGGGAGAAGCCCGACTCTCCCCCTTTGAAAAGCAACTTCAGTGCAGCTTCCAAGCTGCCTGAACACCACACCACCAGGACACTGTTCACTCCACGGATGCCTCTGAGGAGCAGTGAGCTTTTGCAAAAGAAACCAGGCGCTTGCGGTTCCTTCCTGGGAGCTCAGCCCAGAGCATACTGCAGCTAAAGTGCCAACTAAATGTGACCTCCAGTCACGAAGTAAGGTGCACATTTTCCCATTACCAGAGGCAGGGGTGCACCAGTTTCCAGGAAGTCTCAGTCAATGGACGGCTTTAGCTTTAGTATGCCTCACAGCGCTCAAGCCTCTCACGGGGGCACTTCTTTCCAAGGATGTGCACCGTGTACCAAAAGCCTTCTGAGCACAATCAAGGGAGACACGGCTCTGGGACCATCCCTCACTATGCAGGTGAAAGGGCCGGGAACTAATCTGTTCTCTATGGCTAGCGTTCCACAGCTTGGAAACAGCCCCAGGAGCACGGTTCTTGGGCAGGCTTTCTTTCCATGCGGGTCTGCCTCGTTGAGGACACCTAAGCTGCCCTGAAAGAAACCACCGGGGCTCCAATCCACTTTGGGGACTCGTGCTCGACGTCTCTCTAAGTGAGGCGGAAAGTAGACTTTAGGTCCAGCCCGAAATGAAGTCGAGATTTACTAGTCGAGCCTTGCTAGGCATTTGGAACATGCAAAGTCACCTACGCCTCCTGAGGGCATTTCGAGGATTAGGCCACTCAGCACATGCAGAACACACTGCATCCCAAAGTTTCATCGCAGAAGGCCGAATTGTGTTCCAAGGGCCTCCTTTGGCTTGTCAGAGAAGAGAGGTCTATGTGCTGGGTGATCCGGTGTGTAAGTGAGAAGCCTGGAGTAAGGCAGTATTTTCCCCCATTTGAAAGGCAGATAGCGGCGGCCTCAAGGCTGACTGAAAGACAGTGCTGTTACCCGTCTTCTAGTCACTGCTAGGAATGCCTCAGTGAAGAAAGTGAGTTTTCTCCTACGAATCCAGGTGGTCGCCAGTGCCTTGCTGGGAGCTCATCCCACGGCTTGCCCTAGCTAAAGTGCCAAGTAAACGCGACCCCAGGCCTCAAGGTAAGCACGAGTGTTTCCTCTCAGCAAAGCTTGCTGGGCAGCCATCTCCATGAACCCTGACTCGATGGAGTGCTTTAACTCCTCTACGGCTCTCCGGAGGCCTCAGAGAGTCGCGTATGAATTCCCTTCTGAGGGAGAGCGTGTGTGCCGTGAGTCCCCCGTTTGTCTTCCGAGCAACACAGCGCAGAACAGGCTGTTGGGGTCAACCCTTTCTATGCAGAGGGAAGGGCAATGAACTGATCCTCGCTTGCCTAGCTTGATTTCTACCGCTGTAAAGCAGCCCCAGGACAACGTTTTTGCCGGTATTATATTCAACGTGGCTCTCCCTCTGTGGGGGCCCTCTGAGCTGCACTGAAAGAACCCCTGAGCCTACAGAGCCCCCTGGCGGCTCTTACCTCTCATCTCTCTATTGGGAGGCAAGGTACACTGTAGGTCCAGCCTGACAGAAAGAACAGAAAAACCGGTCAACTTGGGAGACATTTGGACGATACAAATTCACTTAGGCCTGACTAAGTCATTAAGCGGGTAATGCTAGGCACGGCATGCCAAAGACCCCGCCTGCAACGAAGTGTCATCATAGAAAGGCCCCGTGTGGCCGAAAGTCTCCAGTAGTCAGTCAGAGAGTGCCGGTGAATGCGCTGTGGGGTCAAGTTGGAAACTGGAGCATGTGGGAGAAGCCCGACTCTCCCCCTTTGAAAAGCAACTTCAGTGCAGCTTCCAAGCTGCCTGAACACCACACCACCAGGACACTGTTCACTCCACGGATGCCTCTGAGGAGCAGTGAGCTTTTGCAAAAGAAACCAGGCGCTTGCGGTTCCTTCCTGGGAGCTCAGCCCAGAGCATACTGCAGCTAAAGTGCCAACTAAATGTGACCTCCAGTCACGAAGTAAGGTGCACATTTTCCCATTACCAGAGGCAGGGGTGCACCAGTTTCCAGGAAGTCTCAGTCAATGGACGGCTTTAGCTTTAGTATGCCTCACAGCGCTCAAGCCTCTCACGGGGGCACTTCTTTCCAAGGATGTGCACCGTGTACCAAAAGCCTTCTGAGCACAATCAAGGGAGACACGGCTCTGGGACCATCCCTCACTATGCAGGTGAAAGGGCCGGGAACTAATCTGTTCTCTATGGCTAGCGTGCCACAGCTTGGAAACAGCCCCAGGAGCACGGTTCTTGGGCAGGCTTTCTTTCCATGCGGGTCTGCCTCGTTGAGGACACCTAAGCTGCCCTGAAAGAAACCACCGGGGCTCCAATCCACTTTGGGGACTCGTGCTCGACGTCTCTCTAAGTGAGGCGGAAAGTAGACTTTAGGTCCAGCCCGAAATGAAGTCGAGATTTACTAGTCGAGCCTTGCTAGGCATTTGGAACATGCAAAGTCACCTACGCCTCCTGAGGGCATTTCGAGGATTAGGCCACTCAGCACATGCAGAACACACTGCATCCCAGAGTTTCATCGCAGAAGGCCGAATTGTGTTCCAAGGGCCTCCTTTGGCTTGTCAGAGAAGAGAGGTCTATGTGCTGGGTGATCCGGTGTGTAAGTGAGAAGCCTGGAGTAAGGCAGTATTTTCCCCCATTTGAAAGGCAGATAGTGGCGGCCTCAAGGCTGACTGAAAGACAGTGCTGTTACCCGTCTTCTAGTCACTGCTAGGAATGCCTCAGTGAAGAAAGTGAGTTTTCTCCTACGAATCCAGGTGGTCGCCAGTGCCTTGCTGGGAGCTCATCCCACGGCTTGCCCTAGCTAAAATGCCAAGTAAACGTGACCCCAGGCCTCAAGGTAAGCACGAGTGTCTCCTCTCAGCAAAGCTTGCTGGGCAGCCATCTCCATGAACCCTGACTCGATAGAGTGCTTTAACTCCTCTACGGCTCTCCGGAGGCCTCAGAGAGTCGCGTATGAATTCCCTTCTCAGGGAGAGCGTGTGTGCCGTGAGTCCCCCGTTTGTTTTCCGAGCAACACAGCGCAGAACAGGCTGTTGGGGTCAACCCTTTGTATGCAGAGGGAAGGGCAATGAACTGATCCTCGCTTGCCTAGCTTGATTTCTACCGCTGTAAAGCAGCCCCAGGACAACGTTTTTGGCGGTATTATATTCAACGTGGCTCTCCCTCTGTGGGGGCCCTCTGAGCTGCACTGAACGAATCCCTGAGCCTACAGAGCCCCCTGGCGACTCTTACCTGTCACCTCTCTATTGGGACGCAAGGTACACTGTAGGTCCAGCCTGACAGAAAGAACAGAAAAACCCGTCAACTTGGGAGACATTTGGACGATACAAATTCACTTAGGCCTGACTAAGTCATTAAGCGGGTAATGCTATGCACGGCATGCCAAAGACCCCGCCTGCAACGAAGTGTCATCATAGAAAGGCCCCGTGTGGCCGAAAGTCTCCAGTAGTCAGTCAGAGAGTGCCGGTAAATGCACTGTGGGGCCAAGTTGGAAACTGGAGCATGTGGGAGAAGCCCGACTCTCCCCCTTTGAAAAGCAACTTCAGTGCAGCTTCCAAGCTGCCTGAACACCACACCACCAGGACACTGTTCACTCCACAGATGCCTCTGAGGAGCAGTGAGCTTTTGCAAAAGAAACCAGGTGCTTGCGGTTCCTTCCTGGGAGCTCAGCCCAGAGCATACTGTAGCTAAAGTGCCAACTAAATGTGACCTCCAGTCACGAAGTAAGGTGCACATTTTCCCATTACCAGAGGCAGGGGTGCACCAGTTTCCAGGAAGTCTCAGGCAATGGACGGCTTTAGCTTTAGTATGCCTCACAGCGCTCAAGCCTCTCACGGGGGCACTTCTTTCCAAGGATGTGCACCGTGTACCAAAAGCCTTCTGAGCACAACCAAGGGAGACACGGCTCTGGGACCATCCCTCACTATGCAGGTGAAAGGGCCGGGAACTAATCTGTTCTCTATGGCTAGCGTTCCACAGCTTGGAAACAGCCCCAGGAGCACGGTTCTTGGGCAGGCTTTCTTTCCATGCGGGTCTGCCTCGTTGAGGACACCTAAGCTGCCCTGAAAGAAACCACCGGGGCTCCAATCCACTTTGGGGACTCGTGCTCGACGTCTCTCTAAGTGAGGCGGAAAGTAGACTTTAGGTCCAGCCCGAAATAAAGTCGAGATTTACCCCGAGCCTTGCTAGGCATTTGGAACATGCAAAGTCACCTACGCCTCCTGAGGGCATTTCGAGGATTAGGCCACTCAGCACATGCAGAACACACTGCATCCCAAAGTTTCATCGCAGAAGGCCGAATTGTGTTCCAAGGGCCTCCTTTGGCTTGTCAGAGAAGAGAGGTCTATGTGCTGGGTGATCCGGTGTGTAATTGAGAAGCCTGGAGTAAGGCAGTATTTTCCCCCATTTGAAAGGCAGATAGTGGCGGCCTCAAGGCTGACTGAAAGACAGTGCTGTTACCCGTCTTCTAGTCACTGCTAGGAATGCCTCAGTGAAGAAAGTGAGTTTTCTCCTATGAATCCAGGTGGTCGTCAGTGCCTTGCTGGGAGCTCATCCCACGGCTTGCCCTAGCTAAAGTGCCAAGTAAACGTGACCCCAGGCCTCAAGGTAAGCACGAGTGTCTCCTCTCAGCAAAGCTAGCTGGGCAGCCATCTCCATGAACCCTGACTCGATAGAGTGCTTTAACTCCTCTACGGCTCTCCAGAGGCCTCAGAGAGTCGCGTATGAATTCCCTTCTGAGGGAGAGCGTGTGTGCCGTGAGTCCCCCGTTTGTCTTCCGAGCAACACAGCGCAGAACAGGCTGTTGGGGTCAACCCTTTCTATGCAGAGGGAAGTGCAATGAACTGATCCTCGCTTGCCTAGCTTGATTTCTACCGCTGTAAAGCAGCCCCAGGACAACGTTTTTGCCGGTATTATATTCAACGTGGCTCTCCCTCTGTGGGGGCCCTCTGAGCTGCACTGAAAGAATCCCTGAGCCTACAGAGCCCCCTGGCAGCTCTTACCTCTCACCTCTCTATTGGGACGCAAGGTACACTGTAGGTCCAGCCTGACAGAAAGAACAGAAAAACCCGTCAACTTGGGAGACATTTGGACGATACAAATTCACTTAGGCCTGACTAAGTCATTAAGCGGGTAATGCTATGCACGGCATGCCAAAGACCCCGCCTGCAACGAAGTGTCATCATAGAAAGGCCCCGTGTGGCCGAAAGTCTCCAGTAGTCAGTCAGAGAGTGCCGGTAAATGCGCTGTGGGGTCAAGTTGGAAACTGGAGCATGTGGGAGAAGCCCGACTCTCCCCCTTTGAAAAGCAACTTCAGTGCAGCTTCCAAGCTGCCTGAACACCACACCACCAGGACACTGTTCACTCCACAGATGCCTCTGAGGAGCAGTGAGCTTTTGCAAAAGAAACCAGGCGCTTGCGGTTCCTTCCTGGGAGCTCAGCCCAGAGCATACTGTAGCTAAAGTGCCAACTAAATGTGACCTCCAGTCACGAAGTAAGGTGCACATTTTCCCATTACCAGAGGCAGGGGTGCACCAGTTTCCAGGAAGTCTCAGGCAATGGACGGCTTTAGCTTTAGTATGCCTCACAGCGCTCAAGCCTCTCACGGGGGCACTTCTTTCCAAGGATGTGCACCGTGTACCAAAAGCCTTCTGAGCACAATCAAGGGAGACACGGCTCGGGGACCATCCCTCACTATGCAGGTGAAAGGGCCGGGAACTAATCTGTTCTCTATGGCTAGCGTTCCACAGCTTGGAAACAGCCCCAGGAGCACGGTTCTTGGGCAGGCTTTCTTTCCATGCGGGTCTGCCTCGTTGAGGACACCTAAGCTGCCCTGAAAGAAACCACCGGGGCTCCAATCCACTTTGGGGACTCGTGCTCGACGTCTCTCTAAGTGAGGCGGAAAGTAGACTTTAGGTCCAGCCCGAAATAAAGTCGAGATTTACCCTGAGCCTTGCTAGGCATTTGGAACATGCAAAGTCACCTACGCCTCCTGAGGGCATTTCGAGGATTAGGCCACTCAGCACATGCAGAACACACTGCATCCCAAAGTTTCATCGCAGAAGGCCGAATTGTGTTCCAAGGGCCTCCTTTGGCTTGTCAGAGAAGAGAGGTCTATGTGCTGGGTGATCCGGTGTGTAATTGAGAAGCCTGGAGTAAGGCAGTATTTTCCCCCATTTGAAAGGCAGATAGTGGCGGCCTCAAGGCTGACTGAAAGACAGTGCTGTTACCCGTCTTCTAGTCACTGCTAGGAATGCCTCAGTGAAGAAAGTGAGTTTTCTCCTACGAATCCAGGTGGTCGCCAGTGCCTTGCTGGGAGCTCATCCCACGGCTTGCCCTAGCTAAAGTGCCAAGTAAACGTGACCCCAGGCCTCAAGGTAAGCACGAGTGTCTCCTCTCAGCAAAGCTTGCTGGGCAGCCATCTCCATGAACCCTGACTCGATAGAGTGCTTTAACTCCTCTACGGCTCTCCGGAGGCCTCAGAGAGTCGCGTATGAATTCCCTTCTCAGGGAGAGCGTGTGTGCCGTGAGTCCCCCGTTTGTTTTCCGAGCAACACAGCGCAGAACAGGCTGTTGGGGTCAACCCTTTGTATGCAGAGGGAAGGGCAATGAACTGATCCTCGCTTGCCTAGCTTGATTTCTACCGCTGTAAAGCAGCCCCAGGACAACGTTTTTGGCGGTATTATATTCAACGTGGCTCTCCCTCTGTGGGGGCCCTCTGAGCTGCACTGAACGAATCCCTGAGCCTACAGAGCCCCCTGGCGACTCTTACCTGTCACCTCTCTATTGGGACGCAAGGTACACTGTAGGTCCAGCCTGACAGAAAGAACAGAAAAACCCGTCAACTTGGGAGACATTTGGACGATACAAATTCACTTAGGCCTGACTAAGTCATTAAGCGGGTAATGCTATGCACGGCATGCCAAAGACCCCGCCTGCAACGAAGTGTCATCATAGAAAGGCCCCGTGTGGCCGAAAGTCTCCAGTAGTCAGTCAGAGAGTGCCGGTAAATGCACTGTGGGGTCAAGTTGGAAACTGGAGCATGTGGGAGAAGCCCGACTCTCCCCCTTTGAAAAGCAACTTCAGTGCAGCTTCCAAGCTGCCTGAACACCACACCACCAGGACACTGTTCACTCCACAGATGCCTCTGAGGAGCAGTGAGCTTTTGCAAAAGAAACCAGGCGCTTGCGGTTCCTTCCTGGGAGCTCAGCCCAGAGCATACTGTAGCTAAAGTGCCAACTAAATGTGACCTCCAGTCACGAAGTAAGGTGCACATTTTCCCATTACCAGAGGCAGGGGTGCACCAGTTTCCAGGAAGTCTCAGGCAATGGACGGCTTTAGCTTTAGTATGCCTCACAGCGCTCAAGCCTCTCACGGGGGCACTTCTTTCCAAGGATGTGCACCGTGTACCAAAAGCCTTCTGAGCACAACCAAGGGAGACACGGCTCTGGGACCATCCCTCACTATGCAGGTGAAAGGGCCGGGAACTAATCTGTTCTCTATGGCTAGCGTTCCACAGCTTGGAAACAGCCCCAGGAGCACGGTTCTTGGGCAGGCTTTCTTTCCATGCGGGTCTGCCTCGTTGAGGACAACTAAGCTGCCCTGAAAGAAACCACCGGGGCTCCAATCCACTTTGGGGACTCGTGCTCGACGTCTCTCTAAGTGAGGCGGAAAGTAGACTTTAGGTCCAGCCCGAAATAAAGTCGAGATTTACCCCGAGCCTTGCTAGGCATTTGGAACATGCAAAGTCACCTACGCCTCCTGAGGGCATTTCGAGGCTTAGGCCACTCAGCACATGCAGAACACACTGCATCCCAAAGTTTCATCGCAGAAGGCCGAATTGTGTTCCAAGGGCCTCCTTTGGCTTGTCAGAGAAGAGAGGTCTATGTGCTGGGTGATCCGGTGTGTAATTGAGAAGCCTGGAGTAAGGCAGTATTTTCCCCCATTTGAAAGGCAGATAGTGGCGGCCTCAAGGCTGACTGAAAGACAGTGCTGTTACCCGTCTTCTAGTCACTGCTAGGAATGCCTCAGTGAAGAAAGTGAGTTTTCTCCTACGAATCCAGGTGGTCGCCAGTGCCTTGCTGGGAGCTCATCCCACGGCTTGCCCTAGCTAAAGTGCCAAGTAAACGTGACCCCAGGCCTCAAGGTAAGCACGAGTGTCTCCTCTCAGCAAAGCTTGCTGGGCAGCCATCTCCATGAACCCTGACTCGATAGAGTGCTTTAACTCCTCTACGGCTCTCCGGAGGCCTCAGAGAGTCGCGTATGAATTCCCTTCTCAGGGAGAGCGTGTGTGCCGTGAGTCCCCCGTTTGTTTTCCGAGCAACACAGCGCAGAACAGGCTGTTGGGGTCAACCCTTTGTATGCAGAGGGAAGGGCAATGAACTGATCCTCGCTTGCCTAGCTTGATTTCTACCGCTGTAAAGCAGCCCCAGGACAACGTTTTTGGCGGTATTATATTCAACGTGGCTCTCCCTCTGTGGGGGCCCTCTGAGCTGCACTGAACGAATCCCTGAGCCTACAGAGCCCCCTGGCGACTCTTACCTGTCACCTCTCTATTGGGACGCAAGGTACACTGTAGGTCCAGCCTGACAGAAAGAACAGAAAAACCCGTCAACTTGGGAGACATTTGGACGATACAAATTCACTTAGGCCTGACTAAGTCATTAAGCGGGTAATGCTATGCACGGCATGCCAAAGACCCCGCCTGCAACGAAGTGTCATCATAGAAAGGCCCCGTGTGGCCGAAAGTCTCCAGTAGTCAGTCAGAGAGTGCCAGTAAATGCGCTGTGGGGTCAAGTTGGAAACTGGAGCATGTGGGAGAAGCCCGACTCTCCCCCTTTGAAAAGCAACTTCAGTGCAGCTTCCAAGCTGCCTGAACACCACACCACCAGGACACTGTTCACTCCACAGATGCCTCTGAGGAGCAGTGAGCTTTTGCAAAAGAAACCAGGCGCTTGCGGTTCCTTCCTGGGAGCTCAGCCCAGAGCATACTGTAGCTAAAGTGCCAACTAAATGTGACCTCCAGTCACGAAGTAAGGTGCACATTTTCCCATTACCAGAGGCAGGGGTGCACCAGTTTCCAGGAAGTCTCAGGCAATGGACGGCTTTAGCTTTAGTATGCCTCACAGCGCTCAAGCCTCTCACGGGGGCACTTCTTTCCAAGGATGTGCACCGTGTACCAAAAGCCTTCTGAGCACAACCAAGGGAGACACGGCTCTGGGACCATCCCTCACTATGCAGGTGAAAGGGCCGGGAACTAATCTGTTCTCTATGGCTAGCGTTCCACAGCTTGGAAACAGCCCCAGGAGCACGGTTCTTGGGCAGGCTTTCTTTCCATGCGGGTCTGCCTCGTTGAGGACACCTAAGCTGCCCTGAAAGAAACCACCGGGGCTCCAATCCACTTTGGGGACTCGTGCTCGACGTCTCTCTAAGTGAGGCGGAAAGTAGACTTTAGGTCCAGCCCGAAATAAAGTCGAGATTTACCCTGAGCCTTGCTAGGCATTTGGAACATGCAAAGTCACCTACGCCTCCTGAGGGCATTTCGAGGATTAGGCCACTCAGCACATGCAGAACACACTGCATCCCAAAGTTTCATCGCAGAAGGCCGAATTGTGTTCCAAGGGCCTCCTTTGGCTTGTCAGAGAAGAGAGGTCTATGTGCTGGGTGATCCGGTGTGTAATTGAGAAGCCTGGAGTAAGGCAGTATTTTCCCCCATTTGAAAGGCAGATAGTGGCGGCCTCAAGGCTGACTGAAAGACAGTGCTGTTACCCGTCTTCTAGTCACTGCTAGGAATGCCTCAGTGAAGAAAGTGAGTTTTCTCCTACGAATCCAGGTGGTCGCCAGTGCCTTGCTGGGAGCTCATCCCACGGCTTGCCCTAGCTAAAGTGCCAAGTAAACGTGACCCCAGGCCTCAAGGTAAGCACGAGTGTCTCCTCTCAGCAAAGCTTGCTGGGCAGCCATCTCAATGAACCCTGACTCGATAGAGTGCTTTAACTCCTCTACGGCTCTCCGGAGGCCTCAGAGAGTCGCGTATGAATTCCCTTCTCAGGGAGAGCGTGTGTGCCGTGAGTCCCCCGTTTGTTTTCCGAGCAACACAGCGCAGAACAGGCTGTTGGGGTCAACCCTTTGTATGCAGAGGGAAGGGCAATGAACTGATCCTCGCTTGCCTAGCTTGATTTCTACCGCTGTAAAGCAGCCCCAGGACAACGTTTTTGGCGGTATTATATTCAACGTGGCTCTCCCTCTGTGGGGGCCCTCTGAGCTGCACTGAACGAATCCCTGAGCCTACAGAGCCCCCTGGCGACTCTTACCTGTCACCTCTCTATTGGGACGCAAGGTACACTGTAGGTCCAGCCTGACAGAAAGAACAGAAAAACCCGTCAACTTGGGAGACATTTGGACGATACAAATTCACTTAGGCCTGACTAAGTCATTAAGCGGGTAATGCTATGCACGGCATGCCAAAGACCCCGCCTGCAACGAAGTGTCATCATAGAAAGGCCCCGTGTGGCCGAAAGTCTCCAGTAGTCAGTCAGAGAGTGCCGGTAAATGCACTGTGGGGCCAAGTTGGAAACTGGAGCATGTGGGAGAAGCCCGACTCTCCCCCTTTGAAAAGCAACTTCAGTGCAGCTTCCAAGCTGCCTGAACACCACACCACCAGGACACTGTTCACTCCACAGATGCCTCTGAGGAGCAGTGAGCTTTTGCAAAAGAAACCAGGCGCTTGCGGTTCCTTCCTGGGAGCTCAGCCCAGAGCATACTGTAGCTAAAGTGCCAACTAAATGTGACCTCCAGTCACGAAGTAAGGTGCACATTTTCCCATTACCAGAGGCAGGGGTGCACCAGTTTCCAGGAAGTCTCAGGCAATGGACGGCTTTAGCTTTAGTATGCCTCACAGCGCTCAAGCCTCTCACGGGGGCACTTCTTTCCAAGGATGTGCACCGTGTACCAAAAGCCTTCTGAGCACAACCAAGGGAGACACGGCTCTGGGACCATCCCTCACTATGCAGGTGAAAGGGCCGGGAACTAATCTGTTCTCTATGGCTAGCGTTCCACAGCTTGGAAACAGCCCCAGGAGCACGGTTCTTGGGCAGGCTTTCTTTCCATGCGGGTCTGCCTCGTTGAGGACACCTAAGCTGCCCTGAAAGAAACCACCGGGGCTCCAATCCACTTTGGGGACTCGTGCTCGACGTCTCTCTAAGTGAGGCGGAAAGTAGACTTTAGGTCCAGCCCGAAATAAAGTCGAGATTTACCCCGAGCCTTGCTAGGCATTTGGAACATGCAAAGTCACCTACGCCTCCTGAGGGCATTTCGAGGATTAGGCCACTCAGCACATGCAGAACACACTGCATCCCAAAGTTTCATCGCAGAAGGCCGAATTGTGTTCCAAGGGCCTCCTTTGGCTTGTCAGAGAAGAGAGGTCTATGTGCTGGGTGATCCGGTGTGTAATTGAGAAGCCTGGAGTAAGGCAGTATTTTCCCCCATTTGAAAGGCAGATAGTGGCGGCCTCAAGGCTGACTGAAAGACAGTGCTGTTACCCGTCTTCTAGTCACTGCTAGGAATGCCTCAGTGAAGAAAGTGAGTTTTCTCCTACGAATCCAGGTGGTCGTCAGTGCCTTGCTGGGAGCTCATCCCACGGCTTGCCCTAGCTAAAGTGCCAAGTAAACGTGACCCCAGGCCTCAAGGTAAGCACGAGTGTCTCCTCTCAGCAAAGCTAGCTGGGCAGCCATCTCCATGAACCCTGACTCGATAGAGTGCTTTAACTCCTCTACGGCTCTCCAGAGGCCTCAGAGAGTCGCGTATGAATTCCCTTCTGAGGGAGAGCGTGTGTGCCGTGAGTCCCCCGTTTGTTTTCCGAGCAACACAGCGCAGAACAGGCTGTTGGGGTCAACCCTTTCTATGCAGAGGGAAGTGCAATGAACTGATCCTCGCTTGCCTAGCTTGATTTCTACCGCTGTAAAGCAGCCCCAGGACAACGTTTTTGCCGGTATTATATTCAACGTGGCTCTCCCTCTGTGGGGGCCCTCTGAGCTGCACTGAAAGAATCCCTGAGCCTACAGAGCCCCCTGGCAGCTCTTACCTCTCACCTCTCTATTGGGACGCAAGGTACACTGTAGGTCCAGCCTGACAGAAAGAACAGAAAAACCGGTCAACTTGGGAGACATTTGGACGATACAAATTCACTTAGGCCTGACTAAGTCATTAAGCGGGTAATGCTAGGCACGGCATGCCAAAGACCCCGCCTGCAACGAAGTGTCATCATAGAAAGGCCCCGTGTGGCCGAAAGTCTCCAGTAGTCAGTCAGAGAGTGCCGGTGAATGCGCTGTGGGGTCAAGTTGGAAACTGGAGCATGTGGGAGAAGCCCGACTCTCCCCCTTTGAAAAGCAACTTCAGTGCAGCTTCCAAGCTGCCTGAACACCACACCACCAGGACACTGTTCACTCCACGGATGCCTCTGAGGAGCAGTGAGCTTTTGCAAAAGAAACCAGGCGCTTGCGGTTCCTTCCTGGGAGCTCAGCCCAGAGCATACTGCAGCTAAAGTGCCAACTAAATGTGACCTCCAGTCACGAAGTAAGGTGCACATTTTCCCATTACCAGAGGCAGGGGTGCACCAGTTTCCAGGAAGTCTCAGTCAATGGACGGCTTTAGCTTTAGTATGCCTCACAGCGCTCAAGCCTCTCACGGGGGCACTTCTTTCCAAGGATGTGCACCGTGTACCAAAAGCCTTCTGAGCACAATCAAGGGAGACACGGCTCTGGGACCATCCCTCACTATGCAGGTGAAAGGGCCGGGAACTAATCTGTTCTCTATGGCTAGCGTTCCACAGCTTGGAAACAGCCCCAGGAGCACGGTTCTTGGGCAGGCTTTCTTTCCATGCGGGTCTGCCTCGTTGAGGACACCTAAGCTGCCCTGAAAGAAACCACCGGGGCTCCAATCCACTTTGGGGACTCGTGCTCGACGTCTCTCTAAGTGAGGCGGAAAGTAGACTTTAGGTCCAGCCCGAAATGAAGTCGAGATTTACTAGTCGAGCCTTGCTAGGCATTTGGAACATGCAAAGTCACCTACGCCTCCTGAGGGCATTTCGAGGATTAGGCCACTCAGCACATGCAGAACACACTGCATCCCAAAGTTTCATCGCAGAAGGCCGAATTGTGTTCCAAGGGCCTCCTTTGGCTTGTCAGAGAAGAGAGGTCTATGTGCTGGGTGATCCGGTGTGTAAGTGAGAAGCCTGGAGTAAGGCAGTATTTTCCCCCATTTGAAAGGCAGATAGCGGCGGCCTCAAGGCTGACTGAAAGACAGTGCTGTTACCCGTCTTCTAGTCACTGCTAGGAATGCCTCAGTGAAGAAAGTGAGTTTTCTCCTACGAATCCAGGTGGTCGCCAGTGCCTTGCTGGGAGCTCATCCCACGGCTTGCCCTAGCTAAAGTGCCAAGTAAACGCGACCCCAGGCCTCAAGGTAAGCACGAGTGTTTCCTCTCAGCAAAGCTTGCTGGGCAGCCATCTCCATGAACCCTGACTCGATGGAGTGCTTTAACTCCTCTACGGCTCTCCGGAGGCCTCAGAGAGTCGCGTATGAATTCCCTTCTGAGGGAGAGCGTGTGTGCCGTGAGTCCCCCGTTTGTCTTCCGAGCAACACAGCGCAGAACAGGCTGTTGGGGTCAACCCTTTCTATGCAGAGGGAAGGGCAATGAACTGATCCTCGCTTGCCTAGCTTGATTTCTACCGCTGTAAAGCAGCCCCAGGACAACGTTTTTGCCGGTATTATATTCAACGTGGCTCTCCCTCTGTGGGGGCCCTCTGAGCTGCACTGAAAGAACCCCTGAGCCTACAGAGCCCCCTGGCGGCTCTTACCTCTCATCTCTCTATTGGGAGGCAAGGTACACTGTAGGTCCAGCCTGACAGAAAGAACAGAAAAACCGGTCAACTTGGGAGACATTTGGACGATACAAATTCACTTAGGCCTGACTAAGTCATTAAGCGGGTAATGCTAGGCACGGCATGCCAAAGACCCCGCCTGCAACGAAGTGTCATCATAGAAAGGCCCCGTGTGGCCGAAAGTCTCCAGTAGTCAGTCAGAGAGTGCCGGTGAATGCGCTGTGGGGTCAAGTTGGAAACTGGAGCATGTGGGAGAAGCCCGACTCTCCCCCTTTGAAAAGCAACTTCAGTGCAGCTTCCAAGCTGCCTGAACACCACACCACCAGGACACTGTTCACTCCACGGATGCCTCTGAGGAGCAGTGAGCTTTTGCAAAAGAAACCAGGCGCTTGCGGTTCCTTCCTGGGAGCTCAGCCCAGAGCATACTGCAGCTAAAGTGCCAACTAAATGTGACCTCCAGTCACGAAGTAAGGTGCACATTTTCCCATTACCAGAGGCAGGGGTGCACCAGTTTCCAGGAAGTCTCAGTCAATGGACGGCTTTAGCTTTAGTATGCCTCACAGCGCTCAAGCCTCTCACGGGGGCACTTCTTTCCAAGGATGTGCACCGTGTACCAAAAGCCTTCTGAGCACAATCAAGGGAGACACGGCTCTGGGACCATCCCTCACTATGCAGGTGAAAGGGCCGGGAACTAATCTGTTCTCTATGGCTAGCGTGCCACAGCTTGGAAACAGCCCCAGGAGCACGGTTCTTGGGCAGGCTTTCTTTCCATGCGGGTCTGCCTCGTTGAGGACACCTAAGCTGCCCTGAAAGAAACCACCGGGGCTCCAATCCACTTTGGGGACTCGTGCTCGACGTCTCTCTAAGTGAGGCGGAAAGTAGACTTTAGGTCCAGCCCGAAATGAAGTCGAGATTTACTAGTCGAGCCTTGCTAGGCATTTGGAACATGCAAAGTCACCTACGCCTCCTGAGGGCATTTCGAGGATTAGGCCACTCAGCACATGCAGAACACACTGCATCCCAGAGTTTCATCGCAGAAGGCCGAATTGTGTTCCAAGGGCCTCCTTTGGCTTGTCAGAGAAGAGAGGTCTATGTGCTGGGTGATCCGGTGTGTAAGTGAGAAGCCTGGAGTAAGGCAGTATTTTCCCCCATTTGAAAGGCAGATAGTGGCGGCCTCAAGGCTGACTGAAAGACAGTGCTGTTACCCGTCTTCTAGTCACTGCTAGGAATGCCTCAGTGAAGAAAGTGAGTTTTCTCCTACGAATCCAGGTGGTCGCCAGTGCCTTGCTGGGAGCTCATCCCACGGCTTGCCCTAGCTAAAGTGCCAAGTAAACGCGACCCCAGGCCTCAAGGTAAGCACGAGTGTTTCCTCTCAGCAAAGCTTGCTGGGCAGCCATCTCCATGAACCCTGACTCGATGGAGTGCTTTAACTCCTCTACGGCTCTCCGGAGGCCTCAGAGAGTCGCGTATGAATTCCCTTCTGAGGGAGAGCGTGTGTGCCGTGAGTCCCCCGTTTGTCTTCCGAGCAACACAGCGCAGAACAGGCTGTTGGGGTCAACCCTTTCTATGCAGAGGGAAGGGCAATGAACTGATCCTCGCTTGCCTAGCTTGATTTCTACCGCTGTAAAGCAGCCCCAGGACAACGTTTTTGCCGGTATTATATTCAACGTGGCTCTCCCTCTGTGGGGGCCCTCTGAGCTGCACTGAAAGAACCCCTGAGCCTACAGAGCCCCCTGGCGGCTCTTACCTCTCATCTCTCTATTGGGAGGCAAGGTACACTGTAGGTCCAGCCTGACAGAAAGAACAGAAAAACCGGTCAACTTGGGAGACATTTGGACGATACAAATTCACTTAGGCCTGACTAAGTCATTAAGCGGGTAATGCTAGGCACGGCATGCCAAAGACCCCGCCTGCAACGAAGTGTCATCATAGAAAGGCCCCGTGTGGCCGAAAGTCTCCAGTAGTCAGTCAGAGAGTGCCGGTGAATGCGCTGTGGGGTCAAGTTGGAAACTGGAGCATGTGGGAGAAGCCCGACTCTCCCCCTTTGAAAAGCAACTTCAGTGCAGCTTCCAAGCTGCCTGAACACCACACCACCAGGACACTGTTCACTCCACGGATGCCTCTGAGGAGCAGTGAGCTTTTGCAAAAGAAACCAGGCGCTTGCGGTTCCTTCCTGGGAGCTCAGCCCAGAGCATACTGCAGCTAAAGTGCCAACTAAATGTGACCTCCAGTCACGAAGTAAGGTGCACATTTTCCCATTACCAGAGGCAGGGGTGCACCAGTTTCCAGGAAGTCTCAGTCAATGGACGGCTTTAGCTTTAGTATGCCTCACAGCGCTCAAGCCTCTCACGGGGGCACTTCTTTCCAAGGATGTGCACCGTGTACCAAAAGCCTTCTGAGCACAATCAAGGGAGACACGGCTCTGGGACCATCCCTCACTATGCAGGTGAAAGGGCCGGGAACTAATCTGTTCTCTATGGCTAGCGTTCCACAGCTTGGAAACAGCCCCAGGAGCACGGTTCTTGGGCAGGCTTTCTTTCCATGCGGGTCTGCCTCGTTGAGGACACCTAAGCTGCCCTGAAAGAAACCACCGGGGCTCCAATCCACTTTGGGGACTCGTGCTCGACGTCTCTCTAAGTGAGGCGGAAAGTAGACTTTAGGTCCAGCCCGAAATGAAGTCGAGATTTACTAGTCGAGCCTTGCTAGGCATTTGGAACATGCAAAGTCACCTACGCCTCCTGAGGGCATTTCGAGGATTAGGCCACTCAGCACATGCAGAACACACTGCATCCCAGAGTTTCATCGCAGAAGGCCGAATTGTGTTCCAAGGGCCTCCTTTGGCTTGTCAGAGAAGAGAGGTCTATGTGCTGGGTGATCCGGTGTGTAAGTGAGAAGCCTGGAGTAAGGCAGTATTTTCCCCCATTTGAAAGGCAGATAGCGGCGGCCTCAAGGCTGACTGAAAGACAGTGCTGTTACCCGTCTTCTAGTCACTGCTAGGAATGCCTCAGTGAAGAAAGTGAGTTTTCTCCTACGAATCCAGGTGGTCGCCAGTGCCTTGCTGGGAGCTCATCCCACGGCTTGCCCTAGCTAAAGTGCCAAGTAAACGCGACCCCAGGCCTCAAGGTAAGCACGAGTGTTTCCTCTCAGCAAAGCTTGCTGGGCAGCCATCTCCACGAACCCTGACTCGATGGAGTGCTTTAACTCATCTACGGCTCTCCGGAGGCCTCAGAGAGTCGCGTATGAATTCCCTTCTGAGGGAGAGCGTGTGTGCCGTGAGTCCCCCGTTTGTCTTCCGAGCAACACAGCGCAGAACAGGCTGTTGGGGTCAACCCTTTGTATGCAGAGGGAAGGGCAATGAACTGATCCTCGCTTGCCTAGCTTGATTTCTACCGCTGTAAAGCAGCCCCAGGACAACGTTTTTGCCGGTATTATATTCAACGTGGCTCTCCCTCTGTGGGGGCCCTCTGAGCTGCACTGAAAGAACCCCTGAGCCTACAGAGCCCCCTGGCGGCTCTTACCTCTCATCTGTCTATTGGGACGCAAGGTACACTGTAGGTCCAGCCTGACAGAAAGAACAGAAAAACCGGTCAACTTGGGAGACATTTGGACGATACAAATTCACTTAGGCCTGACTAAGTCATTAAGCGGGTAATGCTAGGCACGGCATGCCAAAGACCCCGCCTGCAACGAAGTGTCATCATAGAAAGGCCCCGTGTGGCCGAAAGTCTCCAGTAGTCAGTCAGAGAGTGCCGGTGAATGCGCTGTGGGGTCAAGTTGGAAACTGGAGCATGTGGGAGAAGCCCGACTCTCCCCCTTTGAAAAGCAACTTCAGTGCAGCTTCCAAGCTGCCTGAACACCACACCACCAGGACACTGTTCACTCCACGGATGCCTCTGAGGAGCAGTGAGCTTTTGCAAAAGAAACCAGGCGCTTGCGGTTCCTTCCTGGGAGCTCAGCCCAGAGCATACTGCAGCTAAAGTGCCAACTAAATGTGACCTCCAGTCACGAAGTAAGGTGCACATTTTCCCATTACCAGAGGCAGGGGTGCACCAGTTTCCAGGAAGTCTCAGTCAATGGACGGCTTTAGCTTTAGTATGCCTCACAGCGCTCAAGCCTCTCACGGGGGCACTTCTTTCCAAGGATGTGCACCGTGTACCAAAAGCCTTCTGAGCACAATCAAGGGAGACACGGCTCTGGGACCATCCCTCACTATGCAGGTGAAAGGGCCGGGAACTAATCTGTTCTCTATGGCTAGCGTTCCACAGCTTGGAAACAGCCCCAGGAGCACGGTTCTTGGGCAGGCTTTCTTTCCATGCGGGTCTGCCTCGTTGAGGACACCTAAGCTGCCCTGAAAGAAACCACCGGGGCTCCAATCCACTTTGGGGACTCGTGCTCGACGTCTCTCTAAGTGAGGCGGAAAGTAGACTTTAGGTCCAGCCCGAAATAAAGTCGAGATTTACCCTGAGCCTTGCTAGGCATTTGGAACATGCAAAGTCACCTACGCCTCCTGAGGGCATTTCGAGGATTAGGCCACTCAGCACATGCAGAACACACTGCATCCCAAAGTTTCATCGCAGAAGGCCGAATTGTGTTCCAAGGGCCTCCTTTGGCTTGTCAGAGAAGAGAGGTCTATGTGCTGGGTGATCCGGTGTGTAATTGAGAAGCCTGGAGTAAGGCAGTATTTTCCCCCATTTGAAAGGCAGATAGTGGCGGCCTCAAGGCTGACTGAAAGACAGTGCTGTTACCCGTCTTCTAGTCACTGCTAGGAATGCCTCAGTGAAGAAAGTGAGTTTTCTCCTACGAATCCAGGTGGTCGCCAGTGCCTTGCTGGGAGCTCATCCCACGGCTTGCCCTAGCTAAAGTGCCAAGTAAACGTGACCCCAGGCCTCAAGGTAAGCACGAGTGTCTCCTCTCAGCAAAGCTTGCTGGGCAGCCATCTCCATGAACCCTGACTCGATAGAGTGCTTTAACTCCTCTACGGCTCTCCGGAGGCCTCAGAGAGTCGCGTATGAATTCCCTTCTGAGGGAGAGCGTGTGTGCCGTGAGTCCCCCGTTTGTTTTCCGAGCAACACAGCGCAGAACAGGCTGTTGGGGTCAACCCTTTGTATGCAGAGGGAAGGGCAATGAACTGATCCTCGCTTGCCTAGCTTGATTTCTACCGCTGTAAAGCAGCCCCAGGACAACGTTTTTGGCGGTATTATATTCAACGTGGCTCTCCCTCTGTGGGGGCCCTCTGAGCTGCACTGAACGAATCCCTGAGCCTACAGAGCCCCCTGGCGACTCTTACCTGTCACCTCTCTATTGGGACGCAAGGTACACTGTAGGTCCAGCCTGACAGAAAGAACAGAAAAACCCGTCAACTTGGGAGACATTTGGACGATACAAATTCACTTAGGCCTGACTAAGTCATTAAGCGGGTAATGCTATGCACGGCATGCCAAAGACCCCGCCTGCAACGAAGTGTCATCATAGAAAGGCCCCGTGTGGCCGAAAGTCTCCAGTAGTCAGTCAGAGAGTGCCGGTAAATGCACTGTGGGGTCAAGTTGGAAACTGGAGCATGTGGGAGAAGCCCGACTCTCCCCCTTTGAAAAGCAACTTCAGTGCAGCTTCCAAGCTGCCTGAACACCACACCACCAGGACACTGTTCACTCCACAGATGCCTCTGAGGAGCAGTGAGCTTTTGCAAAAGAAACCAGGCGCTTGCGGTTCCTTCCTGGGAGCTCAGCCCAGAGCATACTGTAGCTAAAGTGCCAACTAAATGTGACCTCCAGTCACGAAGTAAGGTGCACATTTTCCCATTACCAGAGGCAGGGGTGCACCAGTTTCCAGGAAGTCTCAGGCAATGGACGGCTTTAGCTTTAGTATGCCTCACAGCGCTCAAGCCTCTCACGGGGGCACTTCTTTCCAAGGATGTGCACCGTGTACCAAAAGCCTTCTGAGCACAACCAAGGGAGACACGGCTCTGGGACCATCCCTCACTATGCAGGTGAAAGGGCCGGGAACTAATCTGTTCTCTATGGCTAGCGTTCCACAGCTTGGAAACAGCCCCAGGAGCACGGTTCTTGGGCAGGCTTTCTTTCCATGCGGGTCTGCCTCGTTGAGGACACCTAAGCTGCCCTGAAAGAAACCACCGGGGCTCCAATCCACTTTGGGGACTCGTGCTCGACGTCTCTCTAAGTGAGGCGGAAAGTAGACTTTAGGTCCAGCCCGAAATAAAGTCGAGATTTACCCCGAGCCTTGCTAGGCATTTGGAACATGCAAAGTCACCTACGCCTCCTGAGGGCATTTCGAGGCTTAGGCCACTCAGCACATGCAGAACACACTGCATCCCAAAGTTTCATCGCAGAAGGCCGAATTGTGTTCCAAGGGCCTCCTTTGGCTTGTCAGAGAAGAGAGGTCTATGTGCTGGGTGATCCGGTGTGTAATTGAGAAGCCTGGAGTAAGGCAGTATTTTCCCCCATTTGAAAGGCAGATAGTGGCGGCCTCAAGGCTGACTGAAAGACAGTGCTGTTACCCGTCTTCTAGTCACTGCTAGGAATGCCTCAGTGAAGAAAGTGAGTTTTCTCCTACGAATCCAGGTGGTCGCCAGTGCCTTGCTGGGAGCTCATCCCACGGCTTGCCCTAGCTAAAGTGCCAAGTAAACGTGACCCCAGGCCTCAAGGTAAGCACGAGTGTCTCCTCTCAGCAAAGCTTGCTGGGCAGCCATCTCCATGAACCCTGACTCGATAGAGTGCTTTAACTCCTCTACGGCTCTCCGGAGGCCTCAGAGAGTCGCGTATGAATTCCCTTCTGAGGGAGAGCGTGTGTGCCGTGAGTCCCCCGTTTGTTTTCCGAGCAACACAGCGCAGAACAGGCTGTTGGGGTCAACCCTTTGTATGCAGAGGGAAGGGCAATGAACTGATCCTCGCTTGCCTAGCTTGATTTCTACCGCTGTAAAGCAGCCCCAGGACAACGTTTTTGGCGGTATTATATTCAACGTGGCTCTCCCTCTGTGGGGGCCCTCTGAGCTGCACTGAACGAATCCCTGAGCCTACAGAGCCCCCTGGCGACTCTTACCTGTCACCTCTCTATTGGGACGCAAGGTACACTGTAGGTCCAGCCTGACAGAAAGAACAGAAAAACCCGTCAACTTGGGAGACATTTGGACGATACAAATTCACTTAGGCCTGACTAAGTCATTAAGCGGGTAATGCTATGCACGGCATGCCAAAGACCCCGCCTGCAACGAAGTGTCATCATAGAAAGGCCCCGTGTGGCCGAAAGTCTCCAGTAGTCAGTCAGAGAGTGCCAGTAAATGCGCTGTGGGGTCAAGTTGGAAACTGGAGCATGTGGGAGAAGCCCGACTCTCCCCCTTTGAAAAGCAACTTCAGTGCAGCTTCCAAGCTGCCTGAACACCACACCACCAGGACACTGTTCACTCCACAGATGCCTCTGAGGAGCAGTGAGCTTTTGCAAAAGAAACCAGGCGCTTGCGGTTCCTTCCTGGGAGCTCAGCCCAGAGCATACTGTAGCTAAAGTGCCAACTAAATGTGACCTCCAGTCACGAAGTAAGGTGCACATTTTCCCATTACCAGAGGCAGGGGTGCACCAGTTTCCAGGAAGTCTCAGGCAATGGACGGCTTTAGCTTTAGTATGCCTCACAGCGCTCAAGCCTCTCACGGGGGCTCTTCTTTCCAAGGATGTGCACCGTGTACCAAAAGCCTTCTGAGCACAACCAAGGGAGACACGGCTCTGGGACCATCCCTCACTATGCAGGTGAAAGGGCCGGGAACTAATCTGTTCTCTATGGCTAGCGTTCCACAGCTTGGAAACAGCCCCAGGAGCACGGTTCTTGGGCAGGCTTTCTTTCCATGCGGGTCTGCCTCGTTGAGGACACCTAAGCTGCCCTGAAAGAAACCACCGGGGCTCCAATCCACTTTGGGGACTCGTGCTCGACGTCTCTCTAAGTGAGGCGGAAAGTAGACTTTAGGTCCAGCCCGAAATAAAGTCGAGATTTACCCTGAGCCTTGCTAGGCATTTGGAACATGCAAAGTCACCTACGCCTCCTGAGGGCATTTCGAGGATTAGGCCACTCAGCACATGCAGAACACACTGCATCCCAAAGTTTCATCGCAGAAGGCCGAATTGTGTTCCAAGGGCCTCCTTTGGCTTGTCAGAGAAGAGAGGTCTATGTGCTGGGTGATCCGGTGTGTAATTGAGAAGCCTGGAGTAAGGCAGTATTTTCCCCCATTTGAAAGGCAGATAGTGGCGGCCTCAAGGCTGACTGAAAGACAGTGCTGTTACCCGTCTTCTAGTCACTGCTAGGAATGCCTCAGTGAAGAAAGTGAGTTTTCTCCTACGAATCCAGGTGGTCGCCAGTGCCTTGCTGGGAGCTCATCCCACGGCTTGCCCTAGCTAAAGTGCCAAGTAAACGTGACCCCAGGCCTCAAGGTAAGCACGAGTGTCTCCTCTCAGCAAAGCTTGCTGGGCAGCCATCTCAATGAACCCTGACTCGATAGAGTGCTTTAACTCCTCTACGGCTCTCCGGAGGCCTCAGAGAGTCGCGTATGAATTCCCTTCTCAGGGAGAGCGTGTGTGCCGTGAGTCCCCCGTTTGTTTTCCGAGCAACACAGCGCAGAACAGGCTGTTGGGGTCAACCCTTTGTATGCAGAGGGAAGGGCAATGAACTGATCCTCGCTTGCCTAGCTTGATTTCTACCGCTGTAAAGCAGCCCCAGGACAACGTTTTTGGCGGTATTATATTCAACGTGGCTCTCCCTCTGTGGGGGCCCTCTGAGCTGCACTGAACGAATCCCTGAGCCTACAGAGCCCCCTGGCGACTCTTACCTGTCACCTCTCTATTGGGACGCAAGGTACACTGTAGGTCCAGCCTGACAGAAAGAACAGAAAAACCCGTCAACTTGGGAGACATTTGGACGATACAAATTCACTTAGGCCTGACTAAGTCATTAAGCGGGTAATGCTATGCACGGCATGCCAAAGACCCCGCCTGCAACGAAGTGTCATCATAGAAAGGCCCCGTGTGGCCGAAAGTCTCCAGTAGTCAGTCAGAGAGTGCCGGTAAATGCACTGTGGGGCCAAGTTGGAAACTGGAGCATGTGGGAGAAGCCCGACTCTCCCCCTTTGAAAAGCAACTTCAGTGCAGCTTCCAAGCTGCCTGAACACCACACCACCAGGACACTGTTCACTCCACAGATGCCTCTGAGGAGCAGTGAGCTTTTGCAAAAGAAACCAGGCGCTTGCGGTTCCTTCCTGGGAGCTCAGCCCAGAGCATACTGTAGCTAAAGTGCCAACTAAATGTGACCTCCAGTCACGAAGTAAGGTGCACATTTTCCCATTACCAGAGGCAGGGGTGCACCAGTTTCCAGGAAGTCTCAGGCAATGGACGGCTTTAGCTTTAGTATGCCTCACAGCGCTCAAGCCTCTCACGGGGGCACTTCTTTCCAAGGATGTGCACCGTGTACCAAAAGCCTTCTGAGCACAACCAAGGGAGACACGGCTCTGGGACCATCCCTCACTATGCAGGTGAAAGGGCCGGGAACTAATCTGTTCTCTATGGCTAGCGTTCCACAGCTTGGAAACAGCCCCAGGAGCACGGTTCTTGGGCAGGCTTTCTTTCCATGCGGGTCTGCCTCGTTGAGGACACCTAAGCTGCCCTGAAAGAAACCACCGGGGCTCCAATCCACTTTGGGGACTCGTGCTCGACGTCTCTCTAAGTGAGGCGGAAAGTAGACTTTAGGTCCAGCCCGAAATAAAGTCGAGATTTACCCCGAGCCTTGCTAGGCATTTGGAACATGCAAAGTCACCTACGCCTCCTGAGGGCATTTCGAGGATTAGGCCACTCAGCACATGCAGAACACACTGCATCCCAAAGTTTCATCGCAGAAGGCCGAATTGTGTTCCAAGGGCCTCCTTTGGCTTGTCAGAGAAGAGAGGTCTATGTGCTGGGTGATCCGGTGTGTAATTGAGAAGCCTGGAGTAAGGCAGTATTTTCCCCCATTTGAAAGGCAGATAGTGGCGGCCTCAAGGCTGACTGAAAGACAGTGCTGTTACCCGTCTTCTAGTCACTGCTAGGAATGCCTCAGTGAAGAAAGTGAGTTTTCTCCTACGAATCCAGGTGGTCGTCAGTGCCTTGCTGGGAGCTCATCCCACGGCTTGCCCTAGCTAAAGTGCCAAGTAAACGTGACCCCAGGCCTCAAGGTAAGCACGAGTGTCTCCTCTCAGCAAAGCTAGCTGGGCAGCCATCTCCATGAACCCTGACTCGATAGAGTGCTTTAACTCCTCTACGGCTCTCCAGAGGCCTCAGAGAGTCGCGTATGAATTCCCTTCTGAGGGAGAGCGTGTGTGCCGTGAGTCCCCCGTTTGTTTTCCGAGCAACACAGCGCAGAACAGGCTGTTGGGGTCAACCCTTTCTATGCAGAGGGAAGTGCAATGAACTGATCCTCGCTTGCCTAGCTTGATTTCTACCGCTGTAAAGCAGCCCCAGGACAACGTTTTTGGCGGTATTATATTCAACGTGGCTCTCCCTCTGTGGGGGCCCTCTGAGCTGCACTGAAAGAATCCCTGAGCCTACAGAGCCCCCTGGCAGCTCTTACCTCTCACCTCTCTATTGGGACGCAAGGTACACTGTAGGTCCAGCCTGACAGAAAGAACAGAAAAACCGGTCAACTTGGGAGACATTTGGACGATACAAATTCACTTAGGCCTGACTAAGTCATTAAGCGGGTAATGCTAGGCACGGCATGCCAAAGACCCCGCCTGCAACGAAGTGTCATCATAGAAAGGCCCCGTGTGGCCGAAAGTCTCCAGTAGTCAGTCAGAGAGTGCCGGTGAATGCGCTGTGGGGTCAAGTTGGAAACTGGAGCATGTGGGAGAAGCCCGACTCTCCCCCTTTGAAAAGCAACTTCAGTGCAGCTTCCAAGCTGCCTGAACACCACACCACCAGGACACTGTTCACTCCACGGATGCCTCTGAGGAGCAGTGAGCTTTTGCAAAAGAAACCAGGCGCTTGCGGTTCCTTCCTGGGAGCTCAGCCCAGAGCATACTGCAGCTAAAGTGCCAACTAAATGTGACCTCCAGTCACGAAGTAAGGTGCACATTTTCCCATTACCAGAGGCAGGGGTGCACCAGTTTCCAGGAAGTCTCAGTCAATGGACGGCTTTAGCTTTAGTATGCCTCACAGCGCTCAAGCCTCTCACGGGGGCACTTCTTTCCAAGGATGTGCACCGTGTACCAAAAGCCTTCTGAGCACAATCAAGGGAGACACGGCTCTGGGACCATCCCTCACTATGCAGGTGAAAGGGCCGGGAACTAATCTGTTCTCTATGGCTAGCGTTCCACAGCTTGGAAACAGCCCCAGGAGCACGGTTCTTGGGCAGGCTTTCTTTCCATGCGGGTCTGCCTCGTTGAGGACACCTAAGCTGCCCTGAAAGAAACCACCGGGGCTCCAATCCACTTTGGGGACTCGTGCTCGACGTCTCTCTAAGTGAGGCGGAAAGTAGACTTTAGGTCCAGCCCGAAATGAAGTCGAGATTTACTAGTCGAGCCTTGCTAGGCATTTGGAACATGCAAAGTCACCTACGCCTCCTGAGGGCATTTCGAGGATTAGGCCACTCAGCACATGCAGAACACACTGCATCCCAAAGTTTCATCGCAGAAGGCCGAATTGTGTTCCAAGGGCCTCCTTTGGCTTGTCAGAGAAGAGAGGTCTATGTGCTGGGTGATCCGGTGTGTAAGTGAGAAGCCTGGAGTAAGGCAGTATTTTCCCCCATTTGAAAGGCAGATAGCGGCGGCCTCAAGGCTGACTGAAAGACAGTGCTGTTACCCGTCTTCTAGTCACTGCTAGGAATGCCTCAGTGAAGAAAGTGAGTTTTCTCCTACGAATCCAGGTGGTCGCCAGTGCCTTGCTGGGAGCTCATCCCACGGCTTGCCCTAGCTAAAGTGCCAAGTAAACGCGACCCCAGGCCTCAAGGTAAGCACGAGTGTTTCCTCTCAGCAAAGCTTGCTGGGCAGCCATCTCCATGAACCCTGACTCGATGGAGTGCTTTAACTCCTCTACGGCTCTCCGGAGGCCTCAGAGAGTCGCGTATGAATTCCCTTCTGAGGGAGAGCGTGTGTGCCGTGAGTCCCCCGTTTGTCTTCCGAGCAACACAGCGCAGAACAGGCTGTTGGGGTCAACCCTTTGTATGCAGAGGGAAGGGCAATGAACTGATCCTCGCTTGCCTAGCTTGATTTCTACCGCTGTAAAGCAGCCCCAGGACAACGTTTTTGCCGGTATTATATTCAACGTGGCTCTCCCTCTGTGGGGGCCCTCTGAGCTGCACTGAAAGAACCCCTGAGCCTACAGAGCCCCCTGGCGGCTCTTACCTCTCATCTCTCTATTGGGAGGCAAGGTACACTGTAGGTCCAGCCTGACAGAAAGAACAGAAAAACCGGTCAACTTGGGAGACATTTGGACGATACAAATTCACTTAGGCCTGACTAAGTCATTAAGCGGGTAATGCTAGGCACGGCATGCCAAAGACCCCGCCTGCAACGAAGTGTCATCATAGAAAGGCCCCGTGTGGCCGAAAGTCTCCAGTAGTCAGTCAGAGAGTGCCGGTGAATGCGCTGTGGGGTCAAGTTGGAAACTGGAGCATGTGGGAGAAGCCCGACTCTCCCCCTTTGAAAAGCAACTTCAGTGCAGCTTCCAAGCTGCCTGAACACCACACCACCAGGACACTGTTCACTCCACGGATGCCTCTGAGGAGCAGTGAGCTTTTGCAAAAGAAACCAGGCGCTTGCGGTTCCTTCCTGGGAGCTCAGCCCAGAGCATACTGCAGCTAAAGTGCCAACTAAATGTGACCTCCAGTCACGAAGTAAGGTGCACATTTTCCCATTACCAGAGGCAGGGGTGCACCAGTTTCCAGGAAGTCTCAGTCAATGGACGGCTTTAGCTTTAGTATGCCTCACAGCGCTCAAGCCTCTCACGGGGGCACTTCTTTCCAAGGATGTGCACCGTGTACCAAAAGCCTTCTGAGCACAATCAAGGGAGACACGGCTCTGGGACCATCCCTCACTATGCAGGTGAAAGGGCCGGGAACTAATCTGTTCTCTATGGCTAGCGTTCCACAGCTTGGAAACAGCCCCAGGAGCACGGTTCTTGGGCAGGCTTTCTTTCCATGCGGGTCTGCCTCGTTGAGGACACCTAAGCTGCCCTGAAAGAAACCACCGGGGCTCCAATCCACTTTGGGGACTCGTGCTCGACGTCTCTCTAAGTGAGGCGGAAAGTAGACTTTAGGTCCAGCCCGAAATGAAGTCGAGATTTACTAGTCGAGCCTTGCTAGGCATTTGGAACATGCAAAGTCACCTACGCCTCCTGAGGGCATTTCGAGGATTAGGCCACTCAGCACATGCAGAACACACTGCATCCCAGAGTTTCATCGCAGAAGGCCGAATTGTGTTCCAAGGGCCTCCTTTGGCTTGTCAGAGAAGAGAGGTCTATGTGCTGGGTGATCCGGTGTGTAAGTGAGAAGCCTGGAGTAAGGCAGTATTTTCCCCCATTTGAAAGGCAGATAGCGGCGGCCTCAAGGCTGACTGAAAGACAGTGCTGTTACCCGTCTTCTAGTCACTGCTAGGAATGCCTCAGTGAAGAAAGTGAGTTTTCTCCTACGAATCCAGGTGGTCGCCAGTGCCTTGCTGGGAGCTCATCCCACGGCTTGCCCTAGCTAAAGTGCCAAGTAAACGCGACCCCAGGCCTCAAGGTAAGCACGAGTGTTTCCTCTCAGCAAAGCTTGCTGGGCAGCCATCTCCATGAACCCTGACTCGATGGAGTGCTTTAACTCCTCTACGGCTCTCCGGAGGCCTCAGAGAGTCGCGTATGAATTCCCTTCTGAGGGAGAGCGTGTGTGCCGTGAGTCCCCCGTTTGTCTTCCGAGCAACACAGCGCAGAACAGGCTGTTGGGGTCAACCCTTTCTATGCAGAGGGAAGGGCAATGAACTGATCCTCGCTTGCCTAGCTTGATTTCTACCGCTGTAAAGCAGCCCCAGGACAACGTTTTTGCCGGTATTATATTCAACGTGGCTCTCCCTCTGTGGGGGCCCTCTGAGCTGCACTGAAAGAACCCCTGAGCCTACAGAGCCCCCTGGCGGCTCTTACCTCTCATCTCTCTATTGGGACGCAAGGTACACTGTAGGTCCAGCCTGACAGAAAGAACAGAAAAACCGGTCAACTTGGGAGACATTTGGACGATACAAATTCACTTAGGCCTGACTAAGTCATTAAGCGGGTAATGCTAGGCACGGCATGCCAAAGACCCCGCCTGCAACGAAGTGTCATCATAGAAAGGCCCCGTGTGGCCGAAAGTCTCCAGTAGTCAGTCAGAGAGTGCCGGTGAATGCGCTGTGGGGTCAAGTTGGAAACTGGAGCATGTGGGAGAAGCCCGACTCTCCCCCTTTGAAAAGCAACTTCAGTGCAGCTTCCAAGCTGCCTGAACACCACACCACCAGGACACTGTTCACTCCACGGATGCCTCTGAGGAGCAGTGAGCTTTTGCAAAAGAAACCAGGCGCTTGCGGTTCCTTCCTGGGAGCTCAGCCCAGAGCATACTGCAGCTAAAGTGCCAACTAAATGTGACCTCCAGTCACGAAGTAAGGTGCACATTTTCCCATTACCAGAGGCAGGGGTGCACCAGTTTCCAGGAAGTCTCAGTCAATGGACGGCTTTAGCTTTAGTATGCCTCACAGCGCTCAAGCCTCTCACGGGGGCACTTCTTTCCAAGGATGTGCACCGTGTACCAAAAGCCTTCTGAGCACAATCAAGGGAGACACGGCTCTGGGACCATCCCTCACTATGCAGGTGAAAGGGCCGGGAACTAATCTGTTCTCTATGGCTAGCGTTCCACAGCTTGGAAACAGCCCCAGGAGCACGGTTCTTGGGCAGGCTTTCTTTCCATGCGGGTCTGCCTCGTTGAGGACACCTAAGCTGCCCTGAAAGAAACCACCGGGGCTCCAATCCACTTTGGGGACTCGTGCTCGACGTCTCTCTAAGTGAGGCGGAAAGTAGACTTTAGGTCCAGCCCGAAATGAAGTCGAGATTTACTAGTCGAGCCTTGCTAGGCATTTGGAACATGCAAAGTCACCTACGCCTCCTGAGGGCATTTCGAGGATTAGGCCACTCAGCACATGCAGAACACACTGCATCCCAGAGTTTCATCGCAGAAGGCCGAATTGTGTTCCAAGGGCCTCCTTTGGCTTGTCAGAGAAGAGAGGTCTATGTGCTGGGTGATCCGGTGTGTAAGTGAGAAGCCTGGAGTAAGGCAGTATTTTCCCCCATTTGAAAGGCAGATAGCGGCGGCCTCAAGGCTGACTGAAAGACAGTGCTGTTACCCGTCTTCTAGTCACTGCTAGGAATGCCTCAGTGAAGAAAGTGAGTTTTCTCCTACGAATCCAGGTGGTCGCCAGTGCCTTGCTGGGAGCTCATCCCACGGCTTGCCCTAGCTAAAGTGCCAAGTAAACGCGACCCCAGGCCTCAAGGTAAGCACGAGTGTTTCCTCTCAGCAAAGCTTGCTGGGCAGCCATCTCCACGAACCCTGACTCGATGGAGTGCTTTAACTCATCTACGGCTCTCCGGAGGCCTCAGAGAGTCGCGTATGAATTCCCTTCTGAGGGAGAGCGTGTGTGCCGTGAGTCCCCCGTTTGTCTTCCGAGCAACACAGCGCAGAACAGGCTGTTGGGGTCAACCCTTTCTATGCAGAGGGAAGGGCAATGAACTGATCCTCGCTTGCCTAGCTTGATTTCTACCGCTGTAAAGCAGCCCCAGGACAACGTTTTTGCCGGTATTATATTCAACGTGGCTCTCCCTCTGTGGGGGCCCTCTGAGCTGCACTGAAAGAACCCCTGAGCCTACAGAGCCCCCTGGCGGCTCTTACCTCTCATCTGTCTATTGGGACGCAAGGTACACTGTAGGTCCAGCCTGACAGAAAGAACAGAAAAACCGGTCAACTTGGGAGACATTTGGACGATACAAATTCACTTAGGCCTGACTAAGTCATTAAGCGGGTAATGCTAGGCACGGCATGCCAAAGACCCCGCCTGCAACGAAGTGTCATCATAGAAAGGCCCCGTGTGGCCGAAAGTCTCCAGTAGTCAGTCAGAGAGTGCCGGTGAATGCGCTGTGGGGTCAAGTTGGAAACTGGAGCATGTGGGAGAAGCCCGACTCTCCCCCTTTGAAAAGCAACTTCAGTGCAGCTTCCAAGCTGCCTGAACACCACACCACCAGGACACTGTTCACTCCACGGATGCCTCTGAGGAGCAGTGAGCTTTTGCAAAAGAAACCAGGCGCTTGCGGTTCCTTCCTGGGAGCTCAGCCCAGAGCATACTGCAGCTAAAGTGCCAACTAAATGTGACCTCCAGTCACGAAGTAAGGTGCACATTTTCCCATTACCAGAGGCAGGGGTGCACCAGTTTCCAGGAAGTCTCAGTCAATGGACGGCTTTAGCTTTAGTATGCCTCACAGCGCTCAAGCCTCTCACGGGGGCACTTCTTTCCAAGGATGTGCACCGTGTACCAAAAGCCTTCTGAGCACAATCAAGGGAGACACGGCTCTGGGACCATCCCTCACTATGCAGGTGAAAGGGCCGGGAACTAATCTGTTCTCTATGGCTAGCGTTCCACAGCTTGGAAACAGCCCCAGGAGCACGGTTCTTGGGCAGGCTTTCTTTCCATGCGGGTCTGCCTCGTTGAGGACACCTAAGCTGCCCTGAAAGAAACCACCGGGGCTCCAATCCACTTTGGGGACTCGTGCTCGACGTCTCTCTAAGTGAGGCGGAAAGTAGACTTTAGGTCCAGCCCGAAATAAAGTCGAGATTTACCCTGAGCCTTGCTAGGCATTTGGAACATGCAAAGTCACCTACGCCTCCTGAGGGCATTTCGAGGATTAGGCCACTCAGCACATGCAGAACACACTGCATCCCAAAGTTTCATCGCAGAAGGCCGAATTGTGTTCCAAGGGCCTCCTTTGGCTTGTCAGAGAAGAGAGGTCTATGTGCTGGGTGATCCGGTGTGTAATTGAGAAGCCTGGAGTAAGGCAGTATTTTCCCCCATTTGAAAGGCAGATAGTGGCGGCCTCAAGGCTGACTGAAAGACAGTGCTGTTACCCGTCTTCTAGTCACTGCTAGGAATGCCTCAGTGAAGAAAGTGAGTTTTCTCCTACGAATCCAGGTGGTCGCCAGTGCCTTGCTGGGAGCTCATCCCACGGCTTGCCCTAGCTAAAGTGCCAAGTAAACGTGACCCCAGGCCTCAAGGTAAGCACGAGTGTCTCCTCTCAGCAAAGCTTGCTGGGCAGCCATCTCAATGAACCCTGACTCGATAGAGTGCTTTAACTCCTCTACGGCTCTCCGGAGGCCTCAGAGAGTCGCGTATGAATTCCCTTCTCAGGGAGAGCGTGTGTGCCGTGAGTCCCCCGTTTGTTTTCCGAGCAACACAGCGCAGAACAGGCTGTTGGGGTCAACCCTTTGTATGCAGAGGGAAGGGCAATGAACTGATCCTCGCTTGCCTAGCTTGATTTCTACCGCTGTAAAGCAGCCCCAGGACAACGTTTTTGGCGGTATTATATTCAACGTGGCTCTCCCTCTGTGGGGGCCCTCTGAGCTGCACTGAACGAATCCCTGAGCCTACAGAGCCCCCTGGCAGCTCTTACCTCTCACCTCTCTATTGGGACGCAAGGTACACTGTAGGTCCAGCCTGACAGAAAGAACAGAAAAACCCGTCAACTTGGGAGACATTTGGACGATACAAATTCACTTAGGCCTGACTAAGTCATTAAGCGGGTAATGCTATGCACGGCATGCCAAAGACCCCGCCTGCAACGAAGTGTCATCATAGAAAGGCCCCGTGTGGCCGAAAGTCTCCAGTAGTCAGTCAGAGAGTGCCGGTAAATGCACTGTGGGGCCAAGTTGGAAACTGGAGCATGTGGGAGAAGCCCGACTCTCCCCCTTTGAAAAGCAACTTCAGTGCAGCTTCCAAGCTGCCTGAACACCACACCACCAGGACACTGTTCACTCCACAGATGCCTCTGAGGAGCAGTGAGCTTTTGCAAAAGAAACCAGGCGCTTGCGGTTCCTTCCTGGGAGCTCAGCCCAGAGCATACTGTAGCTAAAGTGCCAACTAAATGTGACCTCCAGTCACGAAGTAAGGTGCACATTTTCCCATTACCAGAGGCAGGGGTGCACCAGTTTCCAGGAAGTCTCAGGCAATGGACGGCTTTAGCTTTAGTATGCCTCACAGCGCTCAAGCCTCTCACGGGGGCACTTCTTTCCAAGGATGTGCACCGTGTACCAAAAGCCTTCTGAGCACAACCAAGGGAGACACGGCTCTGGGACCATCCCTCACTATGCAGGTGAAAGGGCCGGGAACTAATCTGTTCTCTATGGCTAGCGTTCCACAGCTTGGAAACAGCCCCAGGAGCACGGTTCTTGGGCAGGCTTTCTTTCCATGCGGGTCTGCCTCGTTGAGGACACCTAAGCTGCCCTGAAAGAAACCACCGGGGCTCCAATCCACTTTGGGGACTCGTGCTCGACGTCTCTCTAAGTGAGGCGGAAAGTAGACTTTAGGTCCAGCCCGAAATAAAGTCGAGATTTACCCCGAGCCTTGCTAGGCATTTGGAACATGCAAAGTCACCTACGCCTCCTGAGGGCATTTCGAGGATTAGGCCACTCAGCACATGCAGAACACACTGCATCCCAAAGTTTCATCGCAGAAGGCCGAATTGTGTTCCAAGGGCCTCCTTTGGCTTGTCAGAGAAGAGAGGTCTATGTGCTGGGTGATCCGGTGTGTAATTGAGAAGCCTGGAGTAAGGCAGTATTTTCCCCCATTTGAAAGGCAGATAGTGGCGGCCTCAAGGCTGACTGAAAGACAGTGCTGTTACCCGTCTTCTAGTCACTGCTAGGAATGCCTCAGTGAAGAAAGTGAGTTTTCTCCTACGAATCCAGGTGGTCGTCAGTGCCTTGCTGGGAGCTCATCCCACGGCTTGCCCTAGCTAAAGTGCCAAGTAAACGTGACCCCAGGCCTCAAGGTAAGCACGAGTGTCTCCTCTCAGCAAAGCTAGCTGGGCAGCCATCTCCATGAACCCTGACTCGATAGAGTGCTTTAACTCCTCTACGGCTCTCCAGAGGCCTCAGAGAGTCGCGTATGAATTCCCTTCTGAGGGAGAGCGTGTGTGCCGTGAGTCACCCGTTTGTTTTCCGAGCAACACAGCGCAGAACAGGCTGTTGGGGTCAACCCTTTCTATGCAGAGGGAAGTGCAATGAACTGATCCTCGCTTGCCTAGCTTGATTTCTACCGCTGTAAAGCAGCCCCAGGACAACGTTTTTGGCGGTATTATATTCAACGTGGCTCTCCCTCTGTGGGGGCCCTCTGAGCTGCACTGAAAGAATCCCTGAGCCTACAGAGCCCCCTGGCGGCTCTTACCTCTCACCTCTCTATTGGGACGCAAGGTACACTGTAGGTCCAGCCTGACAGAAAGAACAGAAAAACCGGTCAACTTGGGAGACATTTGGACGATACAAATTCACTTAGGCCTGACTAAGTCATTAAGCGGGTAATGCTAGGCACGGCATGCCAAAGACCCCGCCTGCAACGAAGTGTCATCATAGAAAGGCCCCGTGTGGCCGAAAGTCTCCAGTAGTCAGTCAGAGAGTGCCGGTGAATGCGCTGTGGGGTCAAGTTGGAAACTGGAGCATGTGGGAGAAGCCCGACTCTCCCCCTTTGAAAAGCAACTTCAGTGCAGCTTCCAAGCTGCCTGAACACCACACCACCAGGACACTGTTCACTCCACGGAGGCCTCTGAGGAGCAGTGAGCTTTTGCAAAAGAAACCAGGCGCTTGCGGTTCCTTCCTGGGAGCTCAGCCCAGAGCATACTGCAGCTAAAGTGCCAACTAAATGTGACCTCCAGTCACGAAGTAAGGTGCACATTTTCCCATTACCAGAGGCAGGGGTGCACCAGTTTCCAGGAAGTCTCAGTCAATGGACGGCTTTAGCTTTAGTATGCCTCACAGCGCTCAAGCCTCTCACGGGGGCACTTCTTTCCAAGGATGTGCACCGTGTACCAAAAGCCTTCTGAGCACAATCAAGGGAGACACGGCTCTGGGACCATCCCTCACTATGCAGGTGAAAGGGCCGGGAACTAATCTGTTCTCTATGGCTAGCGTTCCACAGCTTGGAAACAGCCCCAGGAGCACGGTTCTTGGGCAGGCTTTCTTTCCATGCGGGTCTGCCTCGTTGAGGACACCTAAGCTGCCCTGAAAGAAACCACCGGGGCTCCAATCCACTTTGGGGACTCGTGCTCGACGTCTCTCTAAGTGAGGCGGAAAGTAGACTTTAGGTCCAGCCCGAAATGAAGTCGAGATTTACTAGTCGAGCCTTGCTAGGCATTTGGAACATGCAAAGTCACCTACGCCTCCTGAGGGCATTTCGAGGATTAGGCCACTCAGCACATGCAGAACACACTGCATCCCAAAGTTTCATCGCAGAAGGCCGAATTGTGTTCCAAGGGCCTCCTTTGGCTTGTCAGAGAAGAGAGGTCTATGTGCTGGGTGATCCGGTGTGTAAGTGAGAAGCCTGGAGTAAGGCAGTATTTTCCCCCATTTGAAAGGCAGATAGCGGCGGCCTCAAGGCTGACTGAAAGACAGTGCTGTTACCCGTCTTCTAGTCACTGCTAGGAATGCCTCAGTGAAGAAAGTGAGTTTTCTCCTACGAATCCAGGTGGTCGCCAGTGCCTTGCTGGGAGCTCATCCCACGGCTTGCCCTAGCTAAAGTGCCAAGTAAACGCGACCCCAGGCCTCAAGGTAAGCACGAGTGTTTCCTCTCAGCAAAGCTTGCTGGGCAGCCATCTCCATGAACCCTGACTCGATGGAGTGCTTTAACTCCTCTACGGCTCTCCGGAGGCCTCAGAGAGTCGCGTATGAATTCCCTTCTGAGGGAGAGCGTGTGTGCCGTGAGTCCCCCGTTTGTCTTCCGAGCAACACAGCGCAGAACAGGCTGTTGGGGTCAACCCTTTCTATGCAGAGGGAAGGGCAATGAACTGATCCTCGCTTGCCTAGCTTGATTTCTACCGCTGTAAATCAGCCCCAGGACAACGTTTTTGCCGGTATTATATTCAACGTGGCTCGCCCTCTGTGGGGGCCCTCTGAGCTGCACTGAAAGAACCCCTGAGCCTACAGAGCCCCCTGGCGGCTCTTACCTCTCATCTCTCTATTGGGAGGCAAGGTACACTGTAGGTCCAGCCTGACAGAAAGAACAGAAAAACCGGTCAACTTGGGAGACATTTGGACGATACAAATTCACTTAGGCCTGACTAAGTCATTAAGCGGGTAATGCTAGGCACGGCATGCCAAAGACCCCGCCTGCAACGAAGTGTCATCATAGAAAGGCCCCGTGTGGCCGAAAGTCTCCAGTAGTCAGTCAGAGAGTGCCGGTGAATGCGCTGTGGGGTCAAGTTGGAAACTGGAGCATGTGGGAGAAGCCCGACTCTCCCCCTTTGAAAAGCAACTTCAGTGCAGCTTCCAAGCTGCCTGAACACCACACCACCAGGACACTGTTCACTCCACGGATGCCTCTGAGGAGCAGTGAGCTTTTGCAAAAGAAACCAGGCGCTTGCGGTTCCTTCCTGGGAGCTCAGCCCAGAGCATACTGCAGCTAAAGTGCCAACTAAATGTGACCTCCAGTCACGAAGTAAGGTGCACATTTTCCCATTACCAGAGGCAGGGGTGCACCAGTTTCCAGGAAGTCTCAGTCAATGGACGGCTTTAGCTTTAGTATGCCTCACAGCGCTCAAGCCTCTCACGGGGGCACTTCTTTCCAAGGATGTGCACCGTGTACCAAAAGCCTTCTGAGCACAATCAAGGGAGACACGGCTCTGGGACCATCCCTCACTATGCAGGTGAAAGGGCCGGGAACTAATCTGTTCTCTATGGCTAGCGTTCCACAGCTTGGAAACAGCCCCAGGAGCACGGTTCTTGGGCAGGCTTTCTTTCCATGCGGGTCTGCCTCGTTGAGGACACCTAAGCTGCCCTGAAAGAAACCACCGGGGCTCCAATCCACTTTGGGGACTCGTGCTCGACGTCTCTCTAAGTGAGGCGGAAAGTAGACTTTAGGTCCAGCCCGAAATGAAGTCGAGATTTACTAGTCGAGCCTTGCTAGGCATTTGGAACATGCAAAGTCACCTACGCCTCCTGAGGGCATTTCGAGGATTAGGCCACTCAGCACATGCAGAACACACTGCATCCCAGAGTTTCATCGCAGAAGGCCGAATTGTGTTCCAAGGGCCTCCTTTGGCTTGTCAGAGAAGAGAGGTCTATGTGCTGGGTGATCCGGTGTGTAAGTGAGAAGCCTGGAGTAAGGCAGTATTTTCCCCCATTTGAAAGGCAGATAGCGGCGGCCTCAAGGCTGACTGAAAGACAGTGCTGTTACCCGTCTTCTAGTCACTGCTAGGAATGCCTCAGTGAAGAAAGTGAGTTTTCTCCTACGAATCCAGGTGGTCGCCAGTGCCTTGCTGGGAGCTCATCCCACGGCTTGCCCTAGCTAAAGTGCCAAGTAAACGCGACCCCAGGCCTCAAGGTAAGCACGAGTGTTTCCTCTCAGCAAAGCTTGCTGGGCAGCCATCTCCACGAACCCTGACTCGATGGAGTGCTTTAACTCATCTACGGCTCTCCGGAGGCCTCAGAGAGTCGCGTATGAATTCCCTTCTGAGGGAGAGCGTGTGTGCCGTGAGTCCCCCGTTTGTCTTCCGAGCAACACAGCGCAGAACAGGCTGTTGGGGTCAACCCTTTCTATGCAGAGGGAAGGGCAATGAACTGATCCTCGCTTGCCTAGCTTGATTTCTACCGCTGTAAAGCAGCCCCAGGACAACGTTTTTGCCGGTATTATATTCAACGTGGCTCTCCCTCTGTGGGGGCCCTCTGAGCTGCACTGAAAGAACCCCTGAGCCTACAGAGCCCCCTGGCGGCTCTTACCTCTCATCTCTCTATTGGGACGCAAGGTACACTGTAGGTCCAGCCTGACAGAAAGAACAGAAAAACCGGTCAACTTGGGAGACATTTGGACGATACAAATTCACTTAGGCCTGACTAAGTCATTAAGCGGGTAATGCTAGGCACGGCATGCCAAAGACCCCGCCTGCAACGAAGTGTCATCATAGAAAGGCCCCGTGTGGCCGAAAGTCTCCAGTAGTCAGTCAGAGAGTGCCGGTGAATGCGCTGTGGGGTCAAGTTGGAAACTGGAGCATGTGGGAGAAGCCCGACTCTCCCCCTTTGAAAAGCAACTTCAGTGCAGCTTCCAAGCTGCCTGAACACCACACCACCAGGACACTGTTCACTCCACGGATGCCTCTGAGGAGCAGTGAGCTTTTGCAAAAGAAACCAGGCGCTTGCGGTTCCTTCCTGGGAGCTCAGCCCAGAGCATACTGCAGCTAAAGTGCCAACTAAATGTGACCTCCAGTCACGAAGTAAGGTGCACATTTTCCCATTACCAGAGGCAGGGGTGCACCAGTTTCCAGGAAGTCTCAGTCAATGGACGGCTTTAGCTTTAGTATGCCTCACAGCGCTCAAGCCTCTCACGGGGGCACTTCTTTCCAAGGATGTGCACCGTGTACCAAAAGCCTTCTGAGCACAATCAAGGGAGACACGGCTCTGGGACCATCCCTCACTATGCAGGTGAAAGGGCCGGGAACTAATCTGTTCTCTATGGCTAGCGTTCCACAGCTTGGAAACAGCCCCAGGAGCACGGTTCTTGGGCAGGCTTTCTTTCCATGCGGGTCTGCCTCGTTGAGGACACCTAAGCTGCCCTGAAAGAAACCACCGGGGCTCCAATCCACTTTGGGGACTCGTGCTCGACGTCTCTCTAAGTGAGGCGGAAAGTAGACTTTAGGTCCAGCCCGAAATGAAGTCGAGATTTACTAGTCGAGCCTTGCTAGGCATTTGGAACATGCAAAGTCACCTACGCCTCCTGAGGGCATTTCGAGGATTAGGCCACTCAGCACATGCAGAACACACTGCATCCCAGAGTTTCATCGCAGAAGGCCGAATTGTGTTCCAAGGGCCTCCTTTGGCTTGTCAGAGAAGAGAGGTCTCTGTGCTGGGTGATCCGGTGTGTAAGTGAGAAGCCTGGAGTAAGGCAGTATTTTCCCCCATTTGAAAGGCAGATAGCGGCGGCCTCAAGGCTGACTGAAAGACAGTGCTGTTACCCGTCTTCTAGTCACTGCTAGGAATGCCTCAGTGAAGAAAGTGAGTTTTCTCCTACGAATCCAGGTGGTCGCCAGTGCCTTGCTGGGAGCTCATCCCACGGCTTGCCCTAGCTAAAGTGCCAAGTAAACGCGACCCCAGGCCTCAAGGTAAGCACGAGTGTTTCCTCTCAGCAAAGCTTGCTGGGCAGCCATCTCCATGAACCCTGACTCGATGGAGTGCTTTAACTCCTCTACGGCTCTCCGGAGGCCTCAGAGAGTCGCGTATGAATTCCCTTCTGAGGGAGAGCGTGTGTGCCGTGAGTCCCCCGTTTGTCTTCCGAGCAACACAGCGCAGAACAGGCTGTTGGGGTCAACCCTTTCTATGCAGAGGGAAGGGCAATGAACTGATCCTCGCTTGCCTAGCTTGATTTCTACCGCTGTAAAGCAGCCCCAGGACAACGTTTTTGCCGGTATTATATTCAACGTGGCTCTCCCTCTGTGGGGGCCCTCTGAGCTGCACTGAAAGAATCCCTGAGCCTACAGAGCCCCCTGGCGGCTCTTACCTCTCATCTCTCTATTGGGACGCAAGGTACACTGTAGGTCCAGCCTGACAGAAAGAACAGAAAAACCGGTCAACTTGGGAGACATTTGGACGATACAAATTCACTTAGGCCTGACTAAGTCATTAAGCGGGTAATGCTAGGCACGGCATGCCAAAGACCCCGCCTGCAACGAAGTGTCATCATAGAAAGGCCCCGTGTGGCCGAAAGTCTCCAGTAGTCAGTCAGAGAGTGCCGGTGAATGCGCTGTGGGGTCAAGTTGGAAACTGGAGCATGTGGGAGAAGCCCGACTCTCCCCCTTTGAAAAGCAACTTCAGTGCAGCTTCCAAGCTGCCTGAACACCACACCACCAGGACACTGTTCACTCCACGGATGCCTCTGAGGAGCAGTGAGCTTTTGCAAAAGAAACCAGGCGCTTGCGGTTCCTTCCTGGGAGCTCAGCCCAGAGCATACTGCAGCTAAAGTGCCAACTAAATGTGACCTCCAGTCACGAAGTAAGGTGCACATTTTCCCATTACCAGAGGCAGGGGTGCACCAGTTTCCAGGAAGTCTCAGTCAATGGACGGCTTTAGCTTTAGTATGCCTCACAGCGCTCAAGCCTCTCACGGGGGCACTTCTTTCCAAGGATGTGCACCGTGTACCAAAAGCCTTCTGAGCACAATCAAGGGAGACACGGCTCTGGGACCATCCCTCACTATGCAGGTGAAAGGGCCGGGAACTAATCTGTTCTCTATGGCTAGCGTTCCACAGCTTGGAAACAGCCCCAGGAGCACGGTTCTTGGGCAGGCTTTCTTTCCATGCGGGTCTGCCTCGTTGAGGACACCTAAGCTGCCCTGAAAGAAACCACCGGGGCTCCAATCCACTTTGGGGACTCGTGCTCGACGTCTCTCTAAGTGAGGCGGAAAGTAGACTTTAGGTCCAGCCCGAAATGAAGTCGAGATTTACTAGTCGAGCCTTGCTAGGCATTTGGAACATGCAAAGTCACCTACGCCTCCTGAGGGCATTTCGAGGATTAGGCCACTCAGCACATGCAGAACACACTGCATCCCAGAGTTTCATCGCAGAAGGCCGAATTGTGTTCCAAGGGCCTCCTTTGGCTTGTCAGAGAAGAGAGGTCTCTGTGCTGGGTGATCCGGTGTGTAAGTGAGAAGCCTGGAGTAAGGCAGTATTTTCCCCCATTTGAAAGGCAGATAGCGGCGGCCTCAAGGCTGACTGAAAGACAGTGCTGTTACCCGTCTTCTAGTCACTGCTAGGAATGCCTCAGTGAAGAAAGTGAGTTTTCTCCTACGAATCCAGGTGGTCGCCAGTGCCTTGCTGGGAGCTCATCCCACGGCTTGCCCTAGCTAAAGTGCCAAGTAAACGCGACCCCAGGCCTCAAGGTAAGCACGAGTGTTTCCTCTCAGCAAAGCTTGCTGGGCAGCCATCTCCATGAACCCTGACTCGATGGAGTGCTTTAACTCCTCTACGGCTCTCCGGAGGCCTCAGAGAGTCGCGTATGAATTCCCTTCTGAGGGAGAGCGTGTGTGCCGTGAGTCCCCCGTTTGTCTTCCGAGCAACACAGCGCAGAACAGGCTGTTGGGGTCAACCCTTTCTATGCAGAGGGAAGGGCAATGAACTGATCCTCGCTTGCCTAGCTTGATTTCTACCGCTGTAAAGCAGCCCCAGGACAACGTTTTTGCCGGTATTATATTCAACGTGGCTCTCCCTCTGTGGGGGCCCTCTGAGCTGCACTGAAAGAATCCCTGAGCCTACAGAGCCCCCTGGCGGCTCTTACCTCTCATCTCTCTATTGGGACGCAAGGTACACTGTAGGTCCAGCCTGACAGAAAGAACAGAAAAACCGGTCAACTTGGGAGACATTTGGACGATACAAATTCACTTAGGCCTGACTAAGTCATTAAGCGGGTAATGCTAGGCACGGCATGCCAAAGACCCCGCCTGCAACGAAGTGTCATCATAGAAAGGCCCCGTGTGGCCGAAAGTCTCCAGTAGTCAGTCAGAGAGTGCCGGTGAATGCGCTGTGGGGTCAAGTTGGAAACTGGAGCATGTGGGAGAAGCCCGACTCTCCCCCTTTGAAAAGCAACTTCAGTGCAGCTTCCAAGCTGCCTGAACACCACACCACCAGGACACTGTTCACTCCACGGATGCCTCTGAGGAGCAGTGAGCTTTTGCAAAAGAAACCAGGCGCTTGCGGTTCCTTCCTGGGAGCTCAGCCCAGAGCATACTGCAGCTAAAGTGCCAACTAAATGTGACCTCCAGTCACGAAGTAAGGTGCACATTTTCCCATTACCAGAGGCAGGGGTGCACCAGTTTCCAGGAAGTCTCAGTCAATGGACGGCTTTAGCTTTAGTATGCCTCACAGCGCTCAAGCCTCTCACGGGGGCACTTCTTTCCAAGGATGTGCACCGTGTACCAAAAGCCTTCTGAGCACAATCAAGGGAGACACGGCTCTGGGACCATCCCTCACTATGCAGGTGAAAGGGCCGGGAACTAATCTGTTCTCTATGGCTAGCGTTCCACAGCTTGGAAACAGCCCCAGGAGCACGGTTCTTGGGCAGGCTTTCTTTCCATGCGGGTCTGCCTCGTTGAGGACACCTAAGCTGCCCTGAAAGAAACCACCGGGGCTCCAATCCACTTTGGGGACTCGTGCTCGACGTCTCTCTAAGTGAGGCGGAAAGTAGACTTTAGGTCCAGCCCGAAATGAAGTCGAGATTTACTAGTCGAGCCTTGCTAGGCATTTGGAACATGCAAAGTCACCTACGCCTCCTGAGGGCATTTCGAGGATTAGGCCACTCAGCACATGCAGAACACACTGCATCCCAGAGTTTCATCGCAGAAGGCCGAATTGTGTTCCAAGGGCCTCCTTTGGCTTGTCAGAGAAGAGAGGTCTCTGTGCTGGGTGATCCGGTGTGTAAGTGAGAAGCCTGGAGTAAGGCAGTATTTTCCCCCATTTGAAAGGCAGATAGCGGCGGCCTCAAGGCTGACTGAAAGACAGTGCTGTTACCCGTCTTCTAGTCACTGCTAGGAATGCCTCAGTGAAGAAAGTGAGTTTTCTCCTACGAATCCAGGTGGTCGCCAGTGCCTTGCTGGGAGCTCATCCCACGGCTTGCCCTAGCTAAAGTGCCAAGTAAACGCGACCCCAGGCCTCAAGGTAAGCACGAGTGTTTCCTCTCAGCAAAGCTTGCTGGGCAGCCATCTCCATGAACCCTGACTCGATGGAGTGCTTTAACTCCTCTACGGCTCTCCGGAGGCCTCAGAGAGTCGCGTATGAATTCCCTTCTGAGGGAGAGCGTGTGTGCCGTGAGTCCCCCGTTTGTCTTCCGAGCAACACAGCGCAGAACAGGCTGTTGGGGTCAACCCTTTCTATGCAGAGGGAAGGGCAATGAACTGATCCTCGCTTGCCTAGCTTGATTTCTACCGCTGTAAAGCAGCCCCAGGACAACGTTTTTGCCGGTATTATATTCAACGTGGCTCTCCCTCTGTGGGGGCCCTCTGAGCTGCACTGAAAGAATCCCTGAGCCTACAGAGCCCCCTGGCGGCTCTTACCTCTCATCTCTCTATTGGGACGCAAGGTACACTGTAGGTCCAGCCTGACAGAAAGAACAGAAAAACCGGTCAACTTGGGAGACATTTGGACGATACAAATTCACTTAGGCCTGACTAAGTCATTAAGCGGGTAATGCTAGGCACGGCATGCCAAAGACCCCGCCTGCAACGAAGTGTCATCATAGAAAGGCCCCGTGTGGCCGAAAGTCTCCAGTAGTCAGTCAGAGAGTGCCGGTGAATGCGCTGTGGGGTCAAGTTGGAAACTGGAGCATGTGGGAGAAGCCCGACTCTCCCCCTTTGAAAAGCAACTTCAGTGCAGCTTCCAAGCTGCCTGAACACCACACCACCAGGACACTGTTCACTCCACGGATGCCTCTGAGGAGCAGTGAGCTTTTGCAAAAGAAACCAGGCGCTTGCGGTTCCTTCCTGGGAGCTCAGCCCAGAGCATACTGCAGCTAAAGTGCCAACTAAATGTGACCTCCAGTCACGAAGTAAGGTGCACATTTTCCCATTACCAGAGGCAGGGGTGCACCAGTTTCCAGGAAGTCTCAGTCAATGGACGGCTTTAGCTTTAGTATGCCTCACAGCGCTCAAGCCTCTCACGGGGGCACTTCTTTCCAAGGATGTGCACCGTGTACCAAAAGCCTTCTGAGCACAATCAAGGGAGACACGGCTCTGGGACCATCCCTCACTATGCAGGTGAAAGGGCCGGGAACTAATCTGTTCTCTATGGCTAGCGTTCCACAGCTTGGAAACAGCCCCAGGAGCACGGTTCTTGGGCAGGCTTTCTTTCCATGCGGGTCTGCCTCGTTGAGGACACCTAAGCTGCCCTGAAAGAAACCACCGGGGCTCCAATCCACTTTGGGGACTCGTGCTCGACGTCTCTCTAAGTGAGGCGGAAAGTAGACTTTAGGTCCAGCCCGAAATGAAGTCGAGATTTACTAGTCGAGCCTTGCTAGGCATTTGGAACATGCAAAGTCACCTACGCCTCCTGAGGGCATTTCGAGGATTAGGCCACTCAGCACATGCAGAACACACTGCATCCCAGAGTTTCATCGCAGAAGGCCGAATTGTGTTCCAAGGGCCTCCTTTGGCTTGTCAGAGAAGAGAGGTCTCTGTGCTGGGTGATCCGGTGTGTAAGTGAGAAGCCTGGAGTAAGGCAGTATTTTCCCCCATTTGAAAGGCAGATAGCGGCGGCCTCAAGGCTGACTGAAAGACAGTGCTGTTACCCGTCTTCTAGTCACTGCTAGGAATGCCTCAGTGAAGAAAGTGAGTTTTCTCCTACGAATCCAGGTGGTCGCCAGTGCCTTGCTGGGAGCTCATCCCACGGCTTGCCCTAGCTAAAGTGCCAAGTAAACGCGACCCCAGGCCTCAAGGTAAGCACGAGTGTTTCCTCTCAGCAAAGCTTGCTGGGCAGCCATCTCCATGAACCCTGACTCGATGGAGTGCTTTAACTCCTCTACGGCTCTCCGGAGGCCTCAGAGAGTCGCGTATGAATTCCCTTCTGAGGGAGAGCGTGTGTGCCGTGAGTCCCCCGTTTGTCTTCCGAGCAACACAGCGCAGAACAGGCTGTTGGGGTCAACCCTTTCTATGCAGAGGGAAGGGCAATGAACTGATCCTCGCTTGCCTAGCTTGATTTCTACCGCTGTAAAGCAGCCCCAGGACAACGTTTTTGCCGGTATTATATTCAACGTGGCTCTCCCTCTGTGGGGGCCCTCTGAGCTGCACTGAAAGAATCCCTGAGCCTACAGAGCCCCCTGGCGGCTCTTACCTCTCATCTCTCTATTGGGACGCAAGGTACACTGTAGGTCCAGCCTGACAGAAAGAACAGAAAAACCGGTCAACTTGGGAGACATTTGGACGATACAAATTCACTTAGGCCTGACTAAGTCATTAAGCGGGTAATGCTAGGCACGGCATGCCAAAGACCCCGCCTGCAACGAAGTGTCATCATAGAAAGGCCCCGTGTGGCCGAAAGTCTCCAGTAGTCAGTCAGAGAGTGCCGGTGAATGCGCTGTGGGGTCAAGTTGGAAACTGGAGCATGTGGGAGAAGCCCGACTCTCCCCCTTTGAAAAGCAACTTCAGTGCAGCTTCCAAGCTGCCTGAACACCACACCACCAGGACACTGTTCACTCCACGGAGGCCTCTGAGGAGCAGTGAGCTTTTGCAAAAGAAACCAGGCGCTTGCGGTTCCTTCCTGGGAGCTCAGCCCAGAGCATACTGCAGCTAAAGTGCCAACTAAATGTGACCTCCAGTCACGAAGTAAGGTGCACATTTTCCCATTACCAGAGGCAGGGGTGCACCAGTTTCCAGGAAGTCTCAGTCAATGGACGGCTTTAGCTTTAGTATGCCTCACAGCGCTCAAGCCTCTCACGGGGGCACTTCTTTCCAAGGATGTGCACCGTGTACCAAAAGCCTTCTGAGCACAATCAAGGGAGACACGGCTCTGGGACCATCCCTCACTATGCAGGTGAAAGGGCCGGGAACTAATCTGTTCTCTATGGCTAGCGTTCCACAGCTTGGAAACAGCCCCAGGAGCACGGTTCTTGGGCAGGCTTTCTTTCCATGCGGGTCTGCCTCGTTGAGGACACCTAAGCTGCCCTGAAAGAAACCACCGGGGCTCCAATCCACTTTGGGGACTCGTGCTCGACGTCTCTCTAAGTGAGGCGGAAAGTAGACTTTAGGTCCAGCCCGAAATGAAGTCGAGATTTACTAGTCGAGCCTTGCTAGGCATTTGGAACATGCAAAGTCACCTACGCCTCCTGAGGGCATTTCGAGGATTAGGCCACTCAGCACATGCAGAACACACTGCATCCCAGAGTTTCATCGCAGAAGGCCGAATTGTGTTCCAAGGGCCTCCTTTGGCTTGTCAGAGAAGAGAGGTCTATGTGCTGGGTGATCCGGTGTGTAAGTGAGAAGCCTGGAGTAAGGCAGTATTTTCCCCCATTTGAAAGGCAGATAGCGGCGGCCTCAAGGCTGACTGAAAGACAGTGCTGTTACCCGTCTTCTAGTCACTGCTAGGAATGCCTCAGTGAAGAAAGTGAGTTTTCTCCTACGAATCCAGGTGGTCGCCAGTGCCTTGCTGGGAGCTCATCCCACGGCTTGCCCTAGCTAAAGTGCCAAGTAAACGCGACCCCAGGCCTCAAGGTAAGCACGAGTGTTTCCTCTCAGCAAAGCTTGCTGGGCAGCCATCTCCATGAACCCTGACTCGATGGAGTGCTTTAACTCCTCTACGGCTCTCCGGAGGCCTCAGAGAGTCGCGTATGAATTCCCTTCTGAGGGAGAGCGTGTGTGCCGTGAGTCCCCCGTTTGTCTTCCGAGCAACACAGCGCAGAACAGGCTGTTGGGGTCAACCCTTTCTATGCAGAGGGAAGGGCAATGAACTGATCCTCGCTTGCCTAGCTTGATTTCTACCGCTGTAAAGCAGCCCCAGGACAACGTTTTTGCCGGTATTATATTCAACGTGGCTCTCCCTCTGTGGGGGCCCTCTGAGCTGCACTGAAAGAATCCCTGAGCCTACAGAGCCCCCTGGCGGCTCTTACCTCTCATCTCTCTATTGGGACGCAAGGTACACTGTAGGTCCAGCCTGACAGAAAGAACAGAAAAACCGGTCAACTTGGGAGACATTTGGACGATACAAATTCACTTAGGCCTGACTAAGTCATTAAGCGGGTAATGCTAGGCACGGCATGCCAAAGACCCCGCCTGCAACGAAGTGTCATCATAGAAAGGCCCCGTGTGGCCGAAAGTCTCCAGTAGTCAGTCAGAGAGTGCCGGTGAATGCGCTGTGGGGTCAAGTTGGAAACTGGAGCATGTGGGAGAAGCCCGACTCTCCCCCTTTGAAAAGCAACTTCAGTGCAGCTTCCAAGCTGCCTGAACACCACACCACCAGGACACTGTTCACTCCACGGATGCCTCTGAGGAGCAGTGAGCTTTTGCAAAAGAAACCAGGCGCTTGCGGTTCCTTCCTGGGAGCTCAGCCCAGAGCATACTGCAGCTAAAGTGCCAACTAAATGTGACCTCCAGTCACGAAGTAAGGTGCACATTTTCCCATTACCAGAGGCAGGGGTGCACCAGTTTCCAGGAAGTCTCAGTCAATGGACGGCTTTAGCTTTAGTATGCCTCACAGCGCTCAAGCCTCTCACGGGGGCACTTCTTTCCAAGGATGTGCACCGTGTACCAAAAGCCTTCTGAGCACAATCAAGGGAGACACGGCTCTGGGACCATCCCTCACTATGCAGGTGAAAGGGCCGGGAACTAATCTGTTCTCTATGGCTAGCGTTCCACAGCTTGGAAACAGCCCCAGGAGCACGGTTCTTGGGCAGGCTTTCTTTCCATGCGGGTCTGCCTCGTTGAGGACACCTAAGCTGCCCTGAAAGAAACCACCGGGGCTCCAATCCACTTTGGGGACTCGTGCTCGACGTCTCTCTAAGTGAGGCGGAAAGTAGACTTTAGGTCCAGCCCGAAATGAAGTCGAGATTTACTAGTCGAGCCTTGCTAGGCATTTGGAACATGCAAAGTCACCTACGCCTCCTGAGGGCATTTCGAGGATTAGGCCACTCAGCACATGCAGAACACACTGCATCCCAGAGTTTCATCGCAGAAGGCCGAATTGTGTTCCAAGGGCCTCCTTTGGCTTGTCAGAGAAGAGAGGTCTATGTGCTGGGTGATCCGGTGTGTAAGTGAGAAGCCTGGAGTAAGGCAGTATTTTCCCCCATTTGAAAGGCAGATAGCGGCGGCCTCAAGGCTGACTGAAAGACAGTGCTGTTACCCGTCTTCTAGTCACTGCTAGGAATGCCTCAGTGAAGAAAGTGAGTTTTCTCCTACGAATCCAGGTGGTCGCCAGTGCCTTGCTGGGAGCTCATCCCACGGCTTGCCCTAGCTAAAGTGCCAAGTAAACGCGACCCCAGGCCTCAAGGTAAGCACGAGTGTTTCCTCTCAGCAAAGCTTGCTGGGCAGCCATCTCCATGAACCCTGACTCGATGGAGTGCTTTAACTCCTCTACGGCTCTCCGGAGGCCTCAGAGAGTCGCGTATGAATTCCCTTCTGAGGGAGAGCGTGTGTGCCGTGAGTCCCCCGTTTGTCTTCCGAGCAACACAGCGCAGAACAGGCTGTTGGGGTCAACCCTTTCTATGCAGAGGGAAGGGCAATGAACTGATCCTCGCTTGCCTAGCTTGATTTCTACCGCTGTAAAGCAGCCCCAGGACAACGTTTTTGCCGGTATTATATTCAACGTGGCTCTCCCTCTGTGGGGGCCCTCTGAGCTGCACTGAAAGAACCCCTGAGCCTACAGAGCCCCCTGGCGGCTCTTACCTCTCATCTCTCTATTGGGACGCAAGGTACACTGTAGGTCCAGCCTGACAGAAAGAACAGAAAAACCGGTCAACTTGGGAGACATTTGGACGATACAAATTCACTTAGGCCTGACTAAGTCATTAAGCGGGTAATGCTAGGCACGGCATGCCAAAGACCCCGCCTGCAACGAAGTGTCATCATAGAAAGGCCCCGTGTGGCCGAAAGTCTCCAGTAGTCAGTCAGAGAGTGCCGGTGAATGCGCTGTGGGGTCAAGTTGGAAACTGGAGCATGTGGGAGAAGCCCGACTCTCCCCCTTTGAAAAGCAACTTCAGTGCAGCTTCCAAGCTGCCTGAACACCACACCACCAGGACACTGTTCACTCCACGGATGCCTCTGAGGAGCAGTGAGCTTTTGCAAAAGAAACCAGGCGCTTGCGGTTCCTTCCTGGGAGCTCAGCCCAGAGCATACTGCAGCTAAAGTGCCAACTAAATGTGACCTCCAGTCACGAAGTAAGGTGCACATTTTCCCATTACCAGAGGCAGGGGTGCACCAGTTTCCAGGAAGTCTCAGTCAATGGACGGCTTTAGCTTTAGTATGCCTCACAGCGCTCAAGCCTCTCACGGGGGCACTTCTTTCCAAGGATGTGCACCGTGTACCAAAAGCCTTCTGAGCACAATCAAGGGAGACACGGCTCTGGGACCATCCCTCACTATGCAGGTGAAAGGGCCGGGAACTAATCTGTTCTCTATGGCTAGCGTTCCACAGCTTGGAAACAGCCCCAGGAGCACGGTTCTTGGGCAGGCTTTCTTTCCATGCGGGTCTGCCTCGTTGAGGACACCTAAGCTGCCCTGAAAGAAACCACCGGGGCTCCAATCCACTTTGGGGACTCGTGCTCGACGTCTCTCTAAGTGAGGCGGAAAGTAGACTTTAGGTCCAGCCCGAAATGAAGTCGAGATTTACTAGTCGAGCCTTGCTAGGCATTTGGAACATGCAAAGTCACCTACGCCTCCTGAGGGCATTTCGAGGATTAGGCCACTCAGCACATGCAGAACACACTGCATCCCAGAGTTTCATCGCAGAAGGCCGAATTGTGTTCCAAGGGCCTCCTTTGGCTTGTCAGAGAAGAGAGGTCTATGTGCTGGGTGATCCGGTGTGTAAGTGAGAAGCCTGGAGTAAGGCAGTATTTTCCCCCATTTGAAAGGCAGATAGCGGCGGCCTCAAGGCTGACTGAAAGACAGTGCTGTTACCCGTCTTCTAGTCACTGCTAGGAATGCCTCAGTGAAGAAAGTGAGTTTTCTCCTACGAATCCAGGTGGTCGCCAGTGCCTTGCTGGGAGCTCATCCCACGGCTTGCCCTAGCTAAAGTGCCAAGTAAACGCGACCCCAGGCCTCAAGGTAAGCACGAGTGTTTCCTCTCAGCAAAGCTTGCTGGGCAGCCATCTCCATGAACCCTGACTCGATGGAGTGCTTTAACTCCTCTACGGCTCTCCGGAGGCCTCAGAGAGTCGCGTATGAATTCCCTTCTGAGGGAGAGCGTGTGTGCCGTGAGTCCCCCGTTTGTCTTCCGAGCAACACAGCGCAGAACAGGCTGTTGGGGTCAACCCTTTCTATGCAGAGGGAAGGGCAATGAACTGATCCTCGCTTGCCTAGCTTGATTTCTACCGCTGTAAAGCAGCCCCAGGACAACGTTTTTGCCGGTATTATATTCAACGTGGCTCTCCCTCTGTGGGGGCCCTCTGAGCTGCACTGAAAGAATCCCTGAGCCTACAGAGCCCCCTGGCGGCTCTTACCTCTCATCTCTCTATTGGGACGCAAGGTACACTGTAGGTCCAGCCTGACAGAAAGAACAGAAAAACCGGTCAACTTGGGAGACATTTGGACGATACAAATTCACTTAGGCCTGACTAAGTCATTAAGCGGGTAATGCTAGGCACGGCATGCCAAAGACCCCGCCTGCAACGAAGTGTCATCATAGAAAGGCCCCGTGTGGCCGAAAGTCTCCAGTAGTCAGTCAGAGAGTGCCGGTGAATGCGCTGTGGGGTCAAGTTGGAAACTGGAGCATGTGGGAGAAGCCCGACTCTCCCCCTTTGAAAAGCAACTTCAGTGCAGCTTCCAAGCTGCCTGAACACCACACCACCAGGACACTGTTCACTCCACGGATGCCTCTGAGGAGCAGTGAGCTTTTGCAAAAGAAACCAGGCGCTTGCGGTTCCTTCCTGGGAGCTCAGCCCAGAGCATACTGCAGCTAAAGTGCCAACTAAATGTGACCTCCAGTCACGAAGTAAGGTGCACATTTTCCCATTACCAGAGGCAGGGGTGCACCAGTTTCCAGGAAGTCTCAGTCAATGGACGGCTTTAGCTTTAGTATGCCTCACAGCGCTCAAGCCTCTCACGGGGGCACTTCTTTCCAAGGATGTGCACCGTGTACCAAAAGCCTTCTGAGCACAATCAAGGGAGACACGGCTCTGGGACCATCCCTCACTATGCAGGTGAAAGGGCCGGGAACTAATCTGTTCTCTATGGCTAGCGTTCCACAGCTTGGAAACAGCCCCAGGAGCACGGTTCTTGGGCAGGCTTTCTTTCCATGCGGGTCTGCCTCGTTGAGGACACCTAAGCTGCCCTGAAAGAAACCACCGGGGCTCCAATCCACTTTGGGGACTCGTGCTCGACGTCTCTCTAAGTGAGGCGGAAAGTAGACTTTAGGTCCAGCCCGAAATGAAGTCGAGATTTACTAGTCGAGCCTTGCTAGGCATTTGGAACATGCAAAGTCACCTACGCCTCCTGAGGGCATTTCGAGGATTAGGCCACTCAGCACATGCAGAACACACTGCATCCCAGAGTTTCATCGCAGAAGGCCGAATTGTGTTCCAAGGGCCTCCTTTGGCTTGTCAGAGAAGAGAGGTCTCTGTGCTGGGTGATCCGGTGTGTAAGTGAGAAGCCTGGAGTAAGGCAGTATTTTCCCCCATTTGAAAGGCAGATAGCGGCGGCCTCAAGGCTGACTGAAAGACAGTGCTGTTACCCGTCTTCTAGTCACTGCTAGGAATGCCTCAGTGAAGAAAGTGAGTTTTCTCCTACGAATCCAGGTGGTCGCCAGTGCCTTGCTGGGAGCTCATCCCACGGCTTGCCCTAGCTAAAGTGCCAAGTAAACGCGACCCCAGGCCTCAAGGTAAGCACGAGTGTTTCCTCTCAGCAAAGCTTGCTGGGCAGCCATCTCCATGAACCCTGACTCGATGGAGTGCTTTAACTCCTCTACGGCTCTCCGGAGGCCTCAGAGAGTCGCGTATGAATTCCCTTCTGAGGGAGAGCGTGTGTGCCGTGAGTCCCCCGTTTGTCTTCCGAGCAACACAGCGCAGAACAGGCTGTTGGGGTCAACCCTTTCTATGCAGAGGGAAGGGCAATGAACTGATCCTCGCTTGCCTAGCTTGATTTCTACCGCTGTAAAGCAGCCCCAGGACAACGTTTTTGCCGGTATTATATTCAACGTGGCTCTCCCTCTGTGGGGGCCCTCTGAGCTGCACTGAAAGAATCCCTGAGCCTACAGAGCCCCCTGGCGGCTCTTACCTCTCATCTCTCTATTGGGACGCAAGGTACACTGTAGGTCCAGCCTGACAGAAAGAACAGAAAAACCGGTCAACTTGGGAGACATTTGGACGATACAAATTCACTTAGGCCTGACTAAGTCATTAAGCGGGTAATGCTAGGCACGGCATGCCAAAGACCCCGCCTGCAACGAAGTGTCATCATAGAAAGGCCCCGTGTGGCCGAAAGTCTCCAGTAGTCAGTCAGAGAGTGCCGGTGAATGCGCTGTGGGGTCAAGTTGGAAACTGGAGCATGTGGGAGAAGCCCGACTCTCCCCCTTTGAAAAGCAACTTCAGTGCAGCTTCCAAGCTGCCTGAACACCACACCACCAGGACACTGTTCACTCCACGGATGCCTCTGAGGAGCAGTGAGCTTTTGCAAAAGAAACCAGGCGCTTGCGGTTCCTTCCTGGGAGCTCAGCCCAGAGCATACTGCAGCTAAAGTGCCAACTAAATGTGACCTCCAGTCACGAAGTAAGGTGCACATTTTCCCATTACCAGAGGCAGGGGTGCACCAGTTTCCAGGAAGTCTCAGTCAATGGACGGCTTTAGCTTTAGTATGCCTCACAGCGCTCAAGCCTCTCACGGGGGCACTTCTTTCCAAGGATGTGCACCGTGTACCAAAAGCCTTCTGAGCACAATCAAGGGAGACACGGCTCTGGGACCATCCCTCACTATGCAGGTGAAAGGGCCGGGAACTAATCTGTTCTCTATGGCTAGCGTTCCACAGCTTGGAAACAGCCCCAGGAGCACGGTTCTTGGGCAGGCTTTCTTTCCATGCGGGTCTGCCTCGTTGAGGACACCTAAGCTGCCCTGAAAGAAACCACCGGGGCTCCAATCCACTTTGGGGACTCGTGCTCGACGTCTCTCTAAGTGAGGCGGAAAGTAGACTTTAGGTCCAGCCCGAAATGAAGTCGAGATTTACTAGTCGAGCCTTGCTAGGCATTTGGAACATGCAAAGTCACCTACGCCTCCTGAGGGCATTTCGAGGATTAGGCCACTCAGCACATGCAGAACACACTGCATCCCAGAGTTTCATCGCAGAAGGCCGAATTGTGTTCCAAGGGCCTCCTTTGGCTTGTCAGAGAAGAGAGGTCTCTGTGCTGGGTGATCCGGTGTGTAAGTGAGAAGCCTGGAGTAAGGCAGTATTTTCCCCCATTTGAAAGGCAGATAGCGGCGGCCTCAAGGCTGACTGAAAGACAGTGCTGTTACCCGTCTTCTAGTCACTGCTAGGAATGCCTCAGTGAAGAAAGTGAGTTTTCTCCTACGAATCCAGGTGGTCGCCAGTGCCTTGCTGGGAGCTCATCCCACGGCTTGCCCTAGCTAAAGTGCCAAGTAAACGCGACCCCAGGCCTCAAGGTAAGCACGAGTGTTTCCTCTCAGCAAAGCTTGCTGGGCAGCCATCTCCATGAACCCTGACTCGATGGAGTGCTTTAACTCCTCTACGGCTCTCCGGAGGCCTCAGAGAGTCGCGTATGAATTCCCTTCTGAGGGAGAGCGTGTGTGCCGTGAGTCCCCCGTTTGTCTTCCGAGCAACACAGCGCAGAACAGGCTGTTGGGGTCAACCCTTTCTATGCAGAGGGAAGGGCAATGAACTGATCCTCGCTTGCCTAGCTTGATTTCTACCGCTGTAAAGCAGCCCCAGGACAACGTTTTTGCCGGTATTATATTCAACGTGGCTCTCCCTCTGTGGGGGCCCTCTGAGCTGCACTGAAAGAATCCCTGAGCCTACAGAGCCCCCTGGCGGCTCTTACCTCTCATCTCTCTATTGGGACGCAAGGTACACTGTAGGTCCAGCCTGACAGAAAGAACAGAAAAACCGGTCAACTTGGGAGACATTTGGACGATACAAATTCACTTAGGCCTGACTAAGTCATTAAGCGGGTAATGCTAGGCACGGCATGCCAAAGACCCCGCCTGCAACGAAGTGTCATCATAGAAAGGCCCCGTGTGGCCGAAAGTCTCCAGTAGTCAGTCAGAGAGTGCCGGTGAATGCGCTGTGGGGTCAAGTTGGAAACTGGAGCATGTGGGAGAAGCCCGACTCTCCCCCTTTGAAAAGCAACTTCAGTGCAGCTTCCAAGCTGCCTGAACACCACACCACCAGGACACTGTTCACTCCACGGATGCCTCTGAGGAGCAGTGAGCTTTTGCAAAAGAAACCAGGCGCTTGCGGTTCCTTCCTGGGAGCTCAGCCCAGAGCATACTGCAGCTAAAGTGCCAACTAAATGTGACCTCCAGTCACGAAGTAAGGTGCACATTTTCCCATTACCAGAGGCAGGGGTGCACCAGTTTCCAGGAAGTCTCAGTCAATGGACGGCTTTAGCTTTAGTATGCCTCACAGCGCTCAAGCCTCTCACGGGGGCACTTCTTTCCAAGGATGTGCACCGTGTACCAAAAGCCTTCTGAGCACAATCAAGGGAGACACGGCTCTGGGACCATCCCTCACTATGCAGGTGAAAGGGCCGGGAACTAATCTGTTCTCTATGGCTAGCGTTCCACAGCTTGGAAACAGCCCCAGGAGCACGGTTCTTGGGCAGGCTTTCTTTCCATGCGGGTCTGCCTCGTTGAGGACACCTAAGCTGCCCTGAAAGAAACCACCGGGGCTCCAATCCACTTTGGGGACTCGTGCTCGACGTCTCTCTAAGTGAGGCGGAAAGTAGACTTTAGGTCCAGCCCGAAATGAAGTCGAGATTTACTAGTCGAGCCTTGCTAGGCATTTGGAACATGCAAAGTCACCTACGCCTCCTGAGGGCATTTCGAGGATTAGGCCACTCAGCACATGCAGAACACACTGCATCCCAGAGTTTCATCGCAGAAGGCCGAATTGTGTTCCAAGGGCCTCCTTTGGCTTGTCAGAGAAGAGAGGTCTCTGTGCTGGGTGATCCGGTGTGTAAGTGAGAAGCCTGGAGTAAGGCAGTATTTTCCCCCATTTGAAAGGCAGATAGCGGCGGCCTCAAGGCTGACTGAAAGACAGTGCTGTTACCCGTCTTCTAGTCACTGCTAGGAATGCCTCAGTGAAGAAAGTGAGTTTTCTCCTACGAATCCAGGTGGTCGCCAGTGCCTTGCTGGGAGCTCATCCCACGGCTTGCCCTAGCTAAAGTGCCAAGTAAACGCGACCCCAGGCCTCAAGGTAAGCACGAGTGTTTCCTCTCAGCAAAGCTTGCTGGGCAGCCATCTCCATGAACCCTGACTCGATGGAGTGCTTTAACTCCTCTACGGCTCTCCGGAGGCCTCAGAGAGTCGCGTATGAATTCCCTTCTGAGGGAGAGCGTGTGTGCCGTGAGTCCCCCGTTTGTCTTCCGAGCAACACAGCGCAGAACAGGCTGTTGGGGTCAACCCTTTCTATGCAGAGGGAAGGGCAATGAACTGATCCTCGCTTGCCTAGCTTGATTTCTACCGCTGTAAAGCAGCCCCAGGACAACGTTTTTGCCGGTATTATATTCAACGTGGCTCTCCCTCTGTGGGGGCCCTCTGAGCTGCACTGAAAGAATCCCTGAGCCTACAGAGCCCCCTGGCGGCTCTTACCTCTCATCTCTCTATTGGGACGCAAGGTACACTGTAGGTCCAGCCTGACAGAAAGAACAGAAAAACCGGTCAACTTGGGAGACATTTGGACGATACAAATTCACTTAGGCCTGACTAAGTCATTAAGCGGGTAATGCTAGGCACGGCATGCCAAAGACCCCGCCTGCAACGAAGTGTCATCATAGAAAGGCCCCGTGTGGCCGAAAGTCTCCAGTAGTCAGTCAGAGAGTGCCGGTGAATGCGCTGTGGGGTCAAGTTGGAAACTGGAGCATGTGGGAGAAGCCCGACTCTCCCCCTTTGAAAAGCAACTTCAGTGCAGCTTCCAAGCTGCCTGAACACCACACCACCAGGACACTGTTCACTCCACGGATGCCTCTGAGGAGCAGTGAGCTTTTGCAAAAGAAACCAGGCGCTTGCGGTTCCTTCCTGGGAGCTCAGCCCAGAGCATACTGCAGCTAAAGTGCCAACTAAATGTGACCTCCAGTCACGAAGTAAGGTGCACATTTTCCCATTACCAGAGGCAGGGGTGCACCAGTTTCCAGGAAGTCTCAGTCAATGGACGGCTTTAGCTTTAGTATGCCTCACAGCGCTCAAGCCTCTCACGGGGGCACTTCTTTCCAAGGATGTGCACCGTGTACCAAAAGCCTTCTGAGCACAATCAAGGGAGACACGGCTCTGGGACCATCCCTCACTATGCAGGTGAAAGGGCCGGGAACTAATCTGTTCTCTATGGCTAGCGTTCCACAGCTTGGAAACAGCCCCAGGAGCACGGTTCTTGGGCAGGCTTTCTTTCCATGCGGGTCTGCCTCGTTGAGGACACCTAAGCTGCCCTGAAAGAAACCACCGGGGCTCCAATCCACTTTGGGGACTCGTGCTCGACGTCTCTCTAAGTGAGGCGGAAAGTAGACTTTAGGTCCAGCCCGAAATGAAGTCGAGATTTACTAGTCGAGCCTTGCTAGGCATTTGGAACATGCAAAGTCACCTACGCCTCCTGAGGGCATTTCGAGGATTAGGCCACTCAGCACATGCAGAACACACTGCATCCCAGAGTTTCATCGCAGAAGGCCGAATTGTGTTCCAAGGGCCTCCTTTGGCTTGTCAGAGAAGAGAGGTCTATGTGCTGGGTGATCCGGTGTGTAAGTGAGAAGCCTGGAGTAAGGCAGTATTTTCCCCCATTTGAAAGGCAGATAGCGGCGGCCTCAAGGCTGACTGAAAGACAGTGCTGTTACCCGTCTTCTAGTCACTGCTAGGAATGCCTCAGTGAAGAAAGTGAGTTTTCTCCTACGAATCCAGGTGGTCGCCAGTGCCTTGCTGGGAGCTCATCCCACGGCTTGCCCTAGCTAAAGTGCCAAGTAAACGCGACCCCAGGCCTCAAGGTAAGCACGAGTGTTTCCTCTCAGCAAAGCTTGCTGGGCAGCCATCTCCATGAACCCTGACTCGATGGAGTGCTTTAACTCCTCTACGGCTCTCCGGAGGCCTCAGAGAGTCACGTATGAATTCCCTTCTGAGGGAGAGCGTGTGTGCCGTGAGTCCCCCGTTTGTCTTCCGAGCAACACAGCGCAGAACAGGCTGTTGGGGTCAACCCTTTCTATGCAGAGGGAAGGGCAATGAACTGATCCTCGCTTGCCTAGCTTGATTTCTACCGCTGTAAAGCAGCCCCAGGACAACGTTTTTGCCGGTATTATATTCAACGTGGCTCTCCCTCTGTGGGGGCCCTCTGAGCTGCACTGAAAGAATCCCTGAGCCTACAGAGCCCCCTGGCGGCTCTTACCTCTCATCTCTCTATTGGGACGCAAGGTACACTGTAGGTCCAGCCTGACAGAAAGAACAGAAAAACCGGTCAACTTGGGAGACATTTGGACGATACAAATTCACTTAGGCCTGACTAAGTCATTAAGCGGGTAATGCTAGGCACGGCATGCCAAAGACCCCGCCTGCAACGAAGTGTCATCATAGAAAGGCCCCGTGTGGCCGAAAGTCTCCAGTAGTCAGTCAGAGAGTGCCGGTGAATGCGCTGTGGGGTCAAGTTGGAAACTGGAGCATGTGGGAGAAGCCCGACTCTCCCCCTTTGAAAAGCAACTTCAGTGCAGCTTCCAAGCTGCCTGAACACCACACCACCAGGACACTGTTCACTCCACGGATGCCTCTGAGGAGCAGTGAGCTTTTGCAAAAGAAACCAGGCGCTTGCGGTTCCTTCCTGGGAGCTCAGCCCAGAGCATACTGCAGCTAAAGTGCCAACTAAATGTGACCTCCAGTCACGAAGTAAGGTGCACATTTTCCCATTACCAGAGGCAGGGGTGCACCAGTTTCCAGGAAGTCTCAGTCAATGGACGGCTTTAGCTTTAGTATGCCTCACAGCGCTCAAGCCTCTCACGGGGGCACTTCTTTCCAAGGATGTGCACCGTGTACCAAAAGCCTTCTGAGCACAATCAAGGGAGACACGGCTCTGGGACCATCCCTCACTATGCAGGTGAAAGGGCCGGGAACTAATCTGTTCTCTATGGCTAGCGTTCCACAGCTTGGAAACAGCCCCAGGAGCACGGTTCTTGGGCAGGCTTTCTTTCCATGCGGGTCTGCCTCGTTGAGGACACCTAAGCTGCCCTGAAAGAAACCACCGGGGCTCCAATCCACTTTGGGGACTCGTGCTCGACGTCTCTCTAAGTGAGGCGGAAAGTAGACTTTAGGTCCAGCCCGAAATGAAGTCGAGATTTACTAGTCGAGCCTTGCTAGGCATTTGGAACATGCAAAGTCACCTACGCCTCCTGAGGGCATTTCGAGGATTAGGCCACTCAGCACATGCAGAACACACTGCATCCCAGAGTTTCATCGCAGAAGGCCGAATTGTGTTCCAAGGGCCTCCTTTGGCTTGTCAGAGAAGAGAGGTCTATGTGCTGGGTGATCCGGTGTGTAAGTGAGAAGCCTGGAGTAAGGCAGTATTTTCCCCCATTTGAAAGGCAGATAGCGGCGGCCTCAAGGCTGACTGAAAGACAGTGCTGTTACCCGTCTTCTAGTCACTGCTAGGAATGCCTCAGTGAAGAAAGTGAGTTTTCTCCTACGAATCCAGGTGGTCGCCAGTGCCTTGCTGGGAGCTCATCCCACGGCTTGCCCTAGCTAAAGTGCCAAGTAAACGCGACCCCAGGCCTCAAGGTAAGCACGAGTGTTTCCTCTCAGCAAAGCTTGCTGGGCAGCCATCTCCATGAACCCTGACTCGATGGAGTGCTTTAACTCCTCTACGGCTCTCCGGAGGCCTCAGAGAGTCGCGTATGAATTCCCTTCTGAGGGAGAGCGTGTGTGCCGTGAGTCCCCCGTTTGTCTTCCGAGCAACACAGCGCAGAACAGGCTGTTGGGGTCAACCCTTTCTATGCAGAGGGAAGGGCAATGAACTGATCCTCGCTTGCCTAGCTTGATTTCTACCGCTGTAAAGCAGCCCCAGGACAACGTTTTTGCCGGTATTATATTCAACGTGGCTCTCCCTCTGTGGGGGCCCTCTGAGCTGCACTGAAAGAATCCCTGAGCCTACAGAGCCCCCTGGCGGCTCTTACCTCTCATCTCTCTATTGGGACGCAAGGTACACTGTAGGTCCAGCCTGACAGAAAGAACAGAAAAACCGGTCAACTTGGGAGACATTTGGACGATACAAATTCACTTAGGCCTGACTAAGTCATTAAGCGGGTAATGCTAGGCACGGCATGCCAAAGACCCCGCCTGCAACGAAGTGTCATCATAGAAAGGCCCCGTGTGGCCGAAAGTCTCCAGTAGTCAGTCAGAGAGTGCCGGTGAATGCGCTGTGGGGTCAAGTTGGAAACTGGAGCATGTGGGAGAAGCCCGACTCTCCCCCTTTGAAAAGCAACTTCAGTGCAGCTTCCAAGCTGCCTGAACACCACACCACCAGGACACTGTTCACTCCACGGATGCCTCTGAGGAGCAGTGAGCTTTTGCAAAAGAAACCAGGCGCTTGCGGTTCCTTCCTGGGAGCTCAGCCCAGAGCATACTGCAGCTAAAGTGCCAACTAAATGTGACCTCCAGTCACGAAGTAAGGTGCACATTTTCCCATTACCAGAGGCAGGGGTGCACCAGTTTCCAGGAAGTCTCAGTCAATGGACGGCTTTAGCTTTAGTATGCCTCACAGCGCTCAAGCCTCTCACGGGGGCACTTCTTTCCAAGGATGTGCACCGTGTACCAAAAGCCTTCTGAGCACAATCAAGGGAGACACGGCTCTGGGACCATCCCTCACTATGCAGGTGAAAGGGCCGGGAACTAATCTGTTCTCTATGGCTAGCGTTCCACAGCTTGGAAACAGCCCCAGGAGCACGGTTCTTGGGCAGGCTTTCTTTCCATGCGGGTCTGCCTCGTTGAGGACACCTAAGCTGCCCTGAAAGAAACCACCGGGGCTCCAATCCACTTTGGGGACTCGTGCTCGACGTCTCTCTAAGTGAGGCGGAAAGTAGACTTTAGGTCCAGCCCGAAATGAAGTCGAGATTTACTAGTCGAGCCTTGCTAGGCATTTGGAACATGCAAAGTCACCTACGCCTCCTGAGGGCATTTCGAGGATTAGGCCACTCAGCACATGCAGAACACACTGCATCCCAGAGTTTCATCGCAGAAGGCCGAATTGTGTTCCAAGGGCCTCCTTTGGCTTGTCAGAGAAGAGAGGTCTATGTGCTGGGTGATCCGGTGTGTAAGTGAGAAGCCTGGAGTAAGGCAGTATTTTCCCCCATTTGAAAGGCAGATAGCGGCGGCCTCAAGGCTGACTGAAAGACAGTGCTGTTACCCGTCTTCTAGTCACTGCTAGGAATGCCTCAGTGAAGAAAGTGAGTTTTCTCCTACGAATCCAGGTGGTCGCCAGTGCCTTGCTGGGAGCTCATCCCACGGCTTGCCCTAGCTAAAGTGCCAAGTAAACGCGACCCCAGGCCTCAAGGTAAGCACGAGTGTTTCCTCTCAGCAAAGCTTGCTGGGCAGCCATCTCCATGAACCCTGACTCGATGGAGTGCTTTAACTCCTCTACGGCTCTCCGGAGGCCTCAGAGAGTCGCGTATGAATTCCCTTCTGAGGGAGAGCGTGTGTGCCGTGAGTCCCCCGTTTGTCTTCCGAGCAACACAGCGCAGAACAGGCTGTTGGGGTCAACCCTTTCTATGCAGAGGGAAGGGCAATGAACTGATCCTCGCTTGCCTAGCTTGATTTCTACCGCTGTAAAGCAGCCCCAGGACAACGTTTTTGCCGGTATTATATTCAACGTGGCTCTCCCTCTGTGGGGGCCCTCTGAGCTGCACTGAAAGAATCCCTGAGCCTACAGAGCCCCCTGGCGGCTCTTACCTCTCATCTCTCTATTGGGACGCAAGGTACACTGTAGGTCCAGCCTGACAGAAAGAACAGAAAAACCGGTCAACTTGGGAGACATTTGGACGATACAAATTCACTTAGGCCTGACTAAGTCATTAAGCGGGTAATGCTAGGCACGGCATGCCAAAGACCCCGCCTGCAACGAAGTGTCATCATAGAAAGGCCCCGTGTGGCCGAAAGTCTCCAGTAGTCAGTCAGAGAGTGCCGGTGAATGCGCTGTGGGGTCAAGTTGGAAACTGGAGCATGTGGGAGAAGCCCGACTCTCCCCCTTTGAAAAGCAACTTCAGTGCAGCTTCCAAGCTGCCTGAACACCACACCACCAGGACACTGTTCACTCCACGGATGCCTCTGAGGAGCAGTGAGCTTTTGCAAAAGAAACCAGGCGCTTGCGGTTCCTTCCTGGGAGCTCAGCCCAGAGCATACTGCAGCTAAAGTGCCAACTAAATGTGACCTCCAGTCACGAAGTAAGGTGCACATTTTCCCATTACCAGAGGCAGGGGTGCACCAGTTTCCAGGAAGTCTCAGTCAATGGACGGCTTTAGCTTTAGTATGCCTCACAGCGCTCAAGCCTCTCACGGGGGCACTTCTTTCCAAGGATGTGCACCGTGTACCAAAAGCCTTCTGAGCACAATCAAGGGAGACACGGCTCTGGGACCATCCCTCACTATGCAGGTGAAAGGGCCGGGAACTAATCTGTTCTCTATGGCTAGCGTTCCACAGCTTGGAAACAGCCCCAGGAGCACGGTTCTTGGGCAGGCTTTCTTTCCATGCGGGTCTGCCTCGTTGAGGACACCTAAGCTGCCCTGAAAGAAACCACCGGGGCTCCAATCCACTTTGGGGACTCGTGCTCGACGTCTCTCTAAGTGAGGCGGAAAGTAGACTTTAGGTCCAGCCCGAAATGAAGTCGAGATTTACTAGTCGAGCCTTGCTAGGCATTTGGAACATGCAAAGTCACCTACGCCTCCTGAGGGCATTTCGAGGATTAGGCCACTCAGCACATGCAGAACACACTGCATCCCAGAGTTTCATCGCAGAAGGCCGAATTGTGTTCCAAGGGCCTCCTTTGGCTTGTCAGAGAAGAGAGGTCTATGTGCTGGGTGATCCGGTGTGTAAGTGAGAAGCCTGGAGTAAGGCAGTATTTTCCCCCATTTGAAAGGCAGATAGCGGCGGCCTCAAGGCTGACTGAAAGACAGTGCTGTTACCCGTCTTCTAGTCACTGCTAGGAATGCCTCAGTGAAGAAAGTGAGTTTTCTCCTACGAATCCAGGTGGTCGCCAGTGCCTTGCTGGGAGCTCATCCCACGGCTTGCCCTAGCTAAAGTGCCAAGTAAACGCGACCCCAGGCCTCAAGGTAAGCACGAGTGTTTCCTCTCAGCAAAGCTTGCTGGGCAGCCATCTCCATGAACCCTGACTCGATGGAGTGCTTTAACTCCTCTACGGCTCTCCGGAGGCCTCAGAGAGTCGCGTATGAATTCCCTTCTGAGGGAGAGCGTGTGTGCCGTGAGTCCCCCGTTTGTCTTCCGAGCAACACAGCGCAGAACAGGCTGTTGGGGTCAACCCTTTCTATGCAGAGGGAAGGGCAATGAACTGATCCTCGCTTGCCTAGCTTGATTTCTACCGCTGTAAAGCAGCCCCAGGACAACGTTTTTGCCGGTATTATATTCAACGTGGCTCTCCCTCTGTGGGGGCCCTCTGAGCTGCACTGAAAGAATCCCTGAGCCTACAGAGCCCCCTGGCGGCTCTTACCTCTCATCTCTCTATTGGGACGCAAGGTACACTGTAGGTCCAGCCTGACAGAAAGAACAGAAAAACCGGTCAACTTGGGAGACATTTGGACGATACAAATTCACTTAGGCCTGACTAAGTCATTAAGCGGGTAATGCTAGGCACGGCATGCCAAAGACCCCGCCTGCAACGAAGTGTCATCATAGAAAGGCCCCGTGTGGCCGAAAGTCTCCAGTAGTCAGTCAGAGAGTGCCGGTGAATGCGCTGTGGGGTCAAGTTGGAAACTGGAGCATGTGGGAGAAGCCCGACTCTCCCCCTTTGAAAAGCAACTTCAGTGCAGCTTCCAAGCTGCCTGAACACCACACCACCAGGACACTGTTCACTCCACGGAGGCCTCTGAGGAGCAGTGAGCTTTTGCAAAAGAAACCAGGCGCTTGCGGTTCCTTCCTGGGAGCTCAGCCCAGAGCATACTGCAGCTAAAGTGCCAACTAAATGTGACCTCCAGTCACGAAGTAAGGTGCACATTTTCCCATTACCAGAGGCAGGGGTGCACCAGTTTCCAGGAAGTCTCAGTCAATGGACGGCTTTAGCTTTAGTATGCCTCACAGCGCTCAAGCCTCTCACGGGGGCACTTCTTTCCAAGGATGTGCACCGTGTACCAAAAGCCTTCTGAGCACAATCAAGGGAGACACGGCTCTGGGACCATCCCTCACTATGCAGGTGAAAGGGCCGGGAACTAATCTGTTCTCTATGGCTAGCGTTCCACAGCTTGGAAACAGCCCCAGGAGCACGGTTCTTGGGCAGGCTTTCTTTCCATGCGGGTCTGCCTCGTTGAGGACACCTAAGCTGCCCTGAAAGAAACCACCGGGGCTCCAATCCACTTTGGGGACTCGTGCTCGACGTCTCTCTAAGTGAGGCGGAAAGTAGACTTTAGGTCCAGCCCGAAATGAAGTCGAGATTTACTAGTCGAGCCTTGCTAGGCATTTGGAACATGCAAAGTCACCTACGCCTCCTGAGGGCATTTCGAGGATTAGGCCACTCAGCACATGCAGAACACACTGCATCCCAGAGTTTCATCGCAGAAGGCCGAATTGTGTTCCAAGGGCCTCCTTTGGCTTGTCAGAGAAGAGAGGTCTATGTGCTGGGTGATCCGGTGTGTAAGTGAGAAGCCTGGAGTAAGGCAGTATTTTCCCCCATTTGAAAGGCAGATAGCGGCGGCCTCAAGGCTGACTGAAAGACAGTGCTGTTACCCGTCTTCTAGTCACTGCTAGGAATGCCTCAGTGAAGAAAGTGAGTTTTCTCCTACGAATCCAGGTGGTCGCCAGTGCCTTGCTGGGAGCTCATCCCACGGCTTGCCCTAGCTAAAGTGCCAAGTAAACGCGACCCCAGGCCTCAAGGTAAGCACGAGTGTTTCCTCTCAGCAAAGCTTGCTGGGCAGCCATCTCCATGAACCCTGACTCGATGGAGTGCTTTAACTCCTCTACGGCTCTCCGGAGGCCTCAGAGAGTCGCGTATGAATTCCCTTCTGAGGGAGAGCGTGTGTGCCGTGAGTCCCCCGTTTGTCTTCCGAGCAACACAGCGCAGAACAGGCTGTTGGGGTCAACCCTTTCTATGCAGAGGGAAGGGCAATGAACTGATCCTCGCTTGCCTAGCTTGATTTCTACCGCTGTAAAGCAGCCCCAGGACAACGTTTTTGCCGGTATTATATTCAACGTGGCTCTCCCTCTGTGGGGGCCCTCTGAGCTGCACTGAAAGAATCCCTGAGCCTACAGAGCCCCCTGGCGGCTCTTACCTCTCATCTCTCTATTGGGACGCAAGGTACACTGTAGGTCCAGCCTGACAGAAAGAACAGAAAAACCGGTCAACTTGGGAGACATTTGGACGATACAAATTCACTTAGGCCTGACTAAGTCATTAAGCGGGTAATGCTAGGCACGGCATGCCAAAGACCCCGCCTGCAACGAAGTGTCATCATAGAAAGGCCCCGTGTGGCCGAAAGTCTCCAGTAGTCAGTCAGAGAGTGCCGGTGAATGCGCTGTGGGGTCAAGTTGGAAACTGGAGCATGTGGGAGAAGCCCGACTCTCCCCCTTTGAAAAGCAACTTCAGTGCAGCTTCCAAGCTGCCTGAACACCACACCACCAGGACACTGTTCACTCCACGGATGCCTCTGAGGTGCAGTGAGCTTTTGCAAAAGAAACCAGGCGCTTGCGGTTCCTTCCTGGGAGCTCAGCCCAGAGCATACTGCAGCTAAAGTGCCAACTAAATGTGACCTCCAGTCACGAAGTAAGGTGCACATTTTCCCATTACCAGAGGCAGGGGTGCACCAGTTTCCAGGAAGTCTCAGTCAATGGACGGCTTTAGCTTTAGTATGCCTCACAGCGCTCAAGCCTCTCACGGGGGCACTTCTTTCCAAGGATGTGCACCGTGTACCAAAAGCCTTCTGAGCACAATCAAGGGAGACACGGCTCTGGGACCATCCCTCACTATGCAGGTGAAAGGGCCGGGAACTAATCTGTTCTCTATGGCTAGCGTTCCACAGCTTGGAAACAGCCCCAGGAGCACGGTTCTTGGGCAGGCTTTCTTTCCATGCGGGTCTGCCTCGTTGAGGACACCTAAGCTGCCCTGAAAGAAACCACCGGGGCTCCAATCCACTTTGGGGACTCGTGCTCGACGTCTCTCTAAGTGAGGCGGAAAGTAGACTTTAGGTCCAGCCCGAAATGAAGTCGAGATTTACTAGTCGAGCCTTGCTAGGCATTTGGAACATGCAAAGTCACCTACGCCTCCTGAGGGCATTTCGAGGATTAGGCCACTCAGCACATGCAGAACACACTGCATCCCAGAGTTTCATCGCAGAAGGCCGAATTGTGTTCCAAGGGCCTCCTTTGGCTTGTCAGAGAAGAGAGGTCTATGTGCTGGGTGATCCGGTGTGTAAGTGAGAAGCCTGGAGTAAGGCAGTATTTTCCCCCATTTGAAAGGCAGATAGCGGCGGCCTCAAGGCTGACTGAAAGACAGTGCTGTTACCCGTCTTCTAGTCACTGCTAGGAATGCCTCAGTGAAGAAAGTGAGTTTTCTCCTACGAATCCAGGTGGTCGCCAGTGCCTTGCTGGGAGCTCATCCCACGGCTTGCCCTAGCTAAAGTGCCAAGTAAACGCGACCCCAGGCCTCAAGGTAAGCACGAGTGTTTCCTCTCAGCAAAGCTTGCTGGGCAGCCATCTCCATGAACCCTGACTCGATGGAGTGCTTTAACTCCTCTACGGCTCTCCGGAGGCCTCAGAGAGTCGCGTATGAATTCCCTTCTGAGGGAGAGCGTGTGTGCCGTGAGTCCCCCGTTTGTCTTCCGAGCAACACAGCGCAGAACAGGCTGTTGGGGTCAACCCTTTCTATGCAGAGGGAAGGGCAATGAACTGATCCTCGCTTGCCTAGCTTGATTTCTACCGCTGTAAAGCAGCCCCAGGACAACGTTTTTGCCGGTATTATATTCAACGTGGCTCTCCCTCTGTGGGGGCCCTCTGAGCTGCACTGAAAGAATCCCTGAGCCTACAGAGCCCCCTGGCGGCTCTTACCTCTCATCTCTCTATTGGGACGCAAGGTACACTGTAGGTCCAGCCTGACAGAAAGAACAGAAAAACCGGTCAACTTGGGAGACATTTGGACGATACAAATTCACTTAGGCCTGACTAAGTCATTAAGCGGGTAATGCTAGGCACGGCATGCCAAAGACCCCGCCTGCAACGAAGTGTCATCATAGAAAGGCCCCGTGTGGCCGAAAGTCTCCAGTAGTCAGTCAGAGAGTGCCGGTGAATGCGCTGTGGGGTCAAGTTGGAAACTGGAGCATGTGGGAGAAGCCCGACTCTCCCCCTTTGAAAAGCAACTTCAGTGCAGCTTCCAAGCTGCCTGAACACCACACCACCAGGACACTGTTCACTCCACGGAGGCCTCTGAGGAGCAGTGAGCTTTTGCAAAAGAAACCAGGCGCTTGCGGTTCCTTCCTGGGAGCTCAGCCCAGAGCATACTGCAGCTAAAGTGCCAACTAAATGTGACCTCCAGTCACGAAGTAAGGTGCACATTTTCCCATTACCAGAGGCAGGGGTGCACCAGTTTCCAGGAAGTCTCAGTCAATGGACGGCTTTAGCTTTAGTATGCCTCACAGCGCTCAAGCCTCTCACGGGGGCACTTCTTTCCAAGGATGTGCACCGTGTACCAAAAGCCTTCTGAGCACAATCAAGGGAGACACGGCTCTGGGACCATCCCTCACTATGCAGGTGAAAGGGCCGGGAACTAATCTGTTCTCTATGGCTAGCGTTCCACAGCTTGGAAACAGCCCCAGGAGCACGGTTCTTGGGCAGGCTTTCTTTCCATGCGGGTCTGCCTCGTTGAGGACACCTAAGCTGCCCTGAAAGAAACCACCGGGGCTCCAATCCACTTTGGGGACTCGTGCTCGACGTCTCTCTAAGTGAGGCGGAAAGTAGACTTTAGGTCCAGCCCGAAATGAAGTCGAGATTTACTAGTCGAGCCTTGCTAGGCATTTGGAACATGCAAAGTCACCTACGCCTCCTGAGGGCATTTCGAGGATTAGGCCACTCAGCACATGCAGAACACACTGCATCCCAGAGTTTCATCGCAGAAGGCCGAATTGTGTTCCAAGGGCCTCCTTTGGCTTGTCAGAGAAGAGAGGTCTATGTGCTGGGTGATCCGGTGTGTAAGTGAGAAGCCTGGAGTAAGGCAGTATTTTCCCCCATTTGAAAGGCAGATAGCGGCGGCCTCAAGGCTGACTGAAAGACAGTGCTGTTACCCGTCTTCTAGTCACTGCTAGGAATGCCTCAGTGAAGAAAGTGAGTTTTCTCCTACGAATCCAGGTGGTCGCCAGTGCCTTGCTGGGAGCTCATCCCACGGCTTGCCCTAGCTAAAGTGCCAAGTAAACGCGACCCCAGGCCTCAAGGTAAGCACGAGTGTTTCCTCTCAGCAAAGCTTGCTGGGCAGCCATCTCCATGAACCCTGACTCGATGGAGTGCTTTAACTCCTCTACGGCTCTCCGGAGGCCTCAGAGAGTCGCGTATGAATTCCCTTCTGAGGGAGAGCGTGTGTGCCGTGAGTCCCCCGTTTGTCTTCCGAGCAACACAGCGCAGAACAGGCTGTTGGGGTCAACCCTTTCTATGCAGAGGGAAGGGCAATGAACTGATCCTCGCTTGCCTAGCTTGATTTCTACCGCTGTAAAGCAGCCCCAGGACAACGTTTTTGCCGGTATTATATTCAACGTGGCTCTCCCTCTGTGGGGGCCCTCTGAGCTGCACTGAAAGAATCCCTGAGCCTACAGAGCCCCCTGGCGGCTCTTACCTCTCATCTCTCTATTGGGACGCAAGGTACACTGTAGGTCCAGCCTGACAGAAAGAACAGAAAAACCGGTCAACTTGGGAGACATTTGGACGATACAAATTCACTTAGGCCTGACTAAGTCATTAAGCGGGTAATGCTAGGCACGGCATGCCAAAGACCCCGCCTGCAACGAAGTGTCATCATAGAAAGGCCCCGTGTGGCCGAAAGTCTCCAGTAGTCAGTCAGAGAGTGCCGGTGAATGCGCTGTGGGGTCAAGTTGGAAACTGGAGCATGTGGGAGAAGCCCGACTCTCCCCCTTTGAAAAGCAACTTCAGTGCAGCTTCCAAGCTGCCTGAACACCACACCACCAGGACACTGTTCACTCCACGGAGGCCTCTGAGGAGCAGTGAGCTTTTGCAAAAGAAACCAGGCGCTTGCGGTTCCTTCCTGGGAGCTCAGCCCAGAGCATACTGCAGCTAAAGTGCCAACTAAATGTGACCTCCAGTCACGAAGTAAGGTGCACATTTTCCCATTACCAGAGGCAGGGGTGCACCAGTTTCCAGGAAGTCTCAGTCAATGGACGGCTTTAGCTTTAGTATGCCTCACAGCGCTCAAGCCTCTCACGGGGGCACTTCTTTCCAAGGATGTGCACCGTGTACCAAAAGCCTTCTGAGCACAATCAAGGGAGACACGGCTCTGGGACCATCCCTCACTATGCAGGTGAAAGGGCCGGGAACTAATCTGTTCTCTATGGCTAGCGTTCCACAGCTTGGAAACAGCCCCAGGAGCACGGTTCTTGGGCAGGCTTTCTTTCCATGCGGGTCTGCCTCGTTGAGGACACCTAAGCTGCCCTGAAAGAAACCACCGGGGCTCCAATCCACTTTGGGGACTCGTGCTCGACGTCTCTCTAAGTGAGGCGGAAAGTAGACTTTAGGTCCAGCCCGAAATGAAGTCGAGATTTACTAGTCGAGCCTTGCTAGGCATTTGGAACATGCAAAGTCACCTACGCCTCCTGAGGGCATTTCGAGGATTAGGCCACTCAGCACATGCAGAACACACTGCATCCCAGAGTTTCATCGCAGAAGGCCGAATTGTGTTCCAAGGGCCTCCTTTGGCTTGTCAGAGAAGAGAGGTCTATGTGCTGGGTGATCCGGTGTGTAAGTGAGAAGCCTGGAGTAAGGCAGTATTTTCCCCCATTTGAAAGGCAGATAGCGGCGGCCTCAAGGCTGACTGAAAGACAGTGCTGTTACCCGTCTTCTAGTCACTGCTAGGAATGCCTCAGTGAAGAAAGTGAGTTTTCTCCTACGAATCCAGGTGGTCGCCAGTGCCTTGCTGGGAGCTCATCCCACGGCTTGCCCTAGCTAAAGTGCCAAGTAAACGCGACCCCAGGCCTCAAGGTAAGCACGAGTGTTTCCTCTCAGCAAAGCTTGCTGGGCAGCCATCTCCATGAACCCTGACTCGATGGAGTGCTTTAACTCCTCTACGGCTCTCCGGAGGCCTCAGAGAGTCGCGTATGAATTCCCTTCTGAGGGAGAGCGTGTGTGCCGTGAGTCCCCCGTTTGTCTTCCGAGCAACACAGCGCAGAACAGGCTGTTGGGGTCAACCCTTTCTATGCAGAGGGAAGGGCAATGAACTGATCCTCGCTTGCCTAGCTTGATTTCTACCGCTGTAAAGCAGCCCCAGGACAACGTTTTTGCCGGTATTATATTCAACGTGGCTCTCCCTCTGTGGGGGCCCTCTGAGCTGCACTGAAAGAATCCCTGAGCCTACAGAGCCCCCTGGCGGCTCTTACCTCTCATCTCTCTATTGGGACGCAAGGTACACTGTAGGTCCAGCCTGACAGAAAGAACAGAAAAACCGGTCAACTTGGGAGACATTTGGACGATACAAATTCACTTAGGCCTGACTAAGTCATTAAGCGGGTAATGCTAGGCACGGCATGCCAAAGACCCCGCCTGCAACGAAGTGTCATCATAGAAAGGCCCCGTGTGGCCGAAAGTCTCCAGTAGTCAGTCAGAGAGTGCCGGTGAATGCGCTGTGGGGTCAAGTTGGAAACTGGAGCATGTGGGAGAAGCCCGACTCTCCCCCTTTGAAAAGCAACTTCAGTGCAGCTTCCAAGCTGCCTGAACACCACACCACCAGGACACTGTTCACTCCACGGAGGCCTCTGAGGAGCAGTGAGCTTTTGCAAAAGAAACCAGGCGCTTGCGGTTCCTTCCTGGGAGCTCAGCCCAGAGCATACTGCAGCTAAAGTGCCAACTAAATGTGACCTCCAGTCACGAAGTAAGGTGCACATTTTCCCATTACCAGAGGCAGGGGTGCACCAGTTTCCAGGAAGTCTCAGTCAATGGACGGCTTTAGCTTTAGTATGCCTCACAGCGCTCAAGCCTCTCACGGGGGCACTTCTTTCCAAGGATGTGCACCGTGTACCAAAAGCCTTCTGAGCACAATCAAGGGAGACACGGCTCTGGGACCATCCCTCACTATGCAGGTGAAAGGGCCGGGAACTAATCTGTTCTCTATGGCTAGCGTTCCACAGCTTGGAAACAGCCCCAGGAGCACGGTTCTTGGGCAGGCTTTCTTTCCATGCGGGTCTGCCTCGTTGAGGACACCTAAGCTGCCCTGAAAGAAACCACCGGGGCTCCAATCCACTTTGGGGACTCGTGCTCGACGTCTCTCTAAGTGAGGCGGAAAGTAGACTTTAGGTCCAGCCCGAAATGAAGTCGAGATTTACTAGTCGAGCCTTGCTAGGCATTTGGAACATGCAAAGTCACCTACGCCTCCTGAGGGCATTTCGAGGATTAGGCCACTCAGCACATGCAGAACACACTGCATCCCAGAGTTTCATCGCAGAAGGCCGAATTGTGTTCCAAGGGCCTCCTTTGGCTTGTCAGAGAAGAGAGGTCTATGTGCTGGGTGATCCGGTGTGTAAGTGAGAAGCCTGGAGTAAGGCAGTATTTTCCCCCATTTGAAAGGCAGATAGCGGCGGCCTCAAGGCTGACTGAAAGACAGTGCTGTTACCCGTCTTCTAGTCACTGCTAGGAATGCCTCAGTGAAGAAAGTGAGTTTTCTCCTACGAATCCAGGTGGTCGCCAGTGCCTTGCTGGGAGCTCATCCCACGGCTTGCCCTAGCTAAAGTGCCAAGTAAACGCGACCCCAGGCCTCAAGGTAAGCACGAGTGTTTCCTCTCAGCAAAGCTTGCTGGGCAGCCATCTCCATGAACCCTGACTCGATGGAGTGCTTTAACTCCTCTACGGCTCTCCGGAGGCCTCAGAGAGTCGCGTATGAATTCCCTTCTGAGGGAGAGCGTGTGTGCCGTGAGTCCCCCGTTTGTCTTCCGAGCAACACAGCGCAGAACAGGCTGTTGGGGTCAACCCTTTCTATGCAGAGGGAAGGGCAATGAACTGATCCTCGCTTGCCTAGCTTGATTTCTACCGCTGTAAAGCAGCCCCAGGACAACGTTTTTGCCGGTATTATATTCAACGTGGCTCTCCCTCTGTGGGGGCCCTCTGAGCTGCACTGAAAGAATCCCTGAGCCTACAGAGCCCCCTGGCGGCTCTTACCTCTCATCTCTCTATTGGGACGCAAGGTACACTGTAGGTCCAGCCTGACAGAAAGAACAGAAAAACCGGTCAACTTGGGAGACATTTGGACGATACAAATTCACTTAGGCCTGACTAAGTCATTAAGCGGGTAATGCTAGGCACGGCATGCCAAAGACCCCGCCTGCAACGAAGTGTCATCATAGAAAGGCCCCGTGTGGCCGAAAGTCTCCAGTAGTCAGTCAGAGAGTGCCGGTGAATGCGCTGTGGGGTCAAGTTGGAAACTGGAGCATGTGGGAGAAGCCCGACTCTCCCCCTTTGAAAAGCAACTTCAGTGCAGCTTCCAAGCTGCCTGAACACCACACCACCAGGACACTGTTCACTCCACGGAGGCCTCTGAGGAGCAGTGAGCTTTTGCAAAAGAAACCAGGCGCTTGCGGTTCCTTCCTGGGAGCTCAGCCCAGAGCATACTGCAGCTAAAGTGCCAACTAAATGTGACCTCCAGTCACGAAGTAAGGTGCACATTTTCCCATTACCAGAGGCAGGGGTGCACCAGTTTCCAGGAAGTCTCAGTCAATGGACGGCTTTAGCTTTAGTATGCCTCACAGCGCTCAAGCCTCTCACGGGGGCACTTCTTTCCAAGGATGTGCACCGTGTACCAAAAGCCTTCTGAGCACAATCAAGGGAGACACGGCTCTGGGACCATCCCTCACTATGCAGGTGAAAGGGCCGGGAACTAATCTGTTCTCTATGGCTAGCGTTCCACAGCTTGGAAACAGCCCCAGGAGCACGGTTCTTGGGCAGGCTTTCTTTCCATGCGGGTCTGCCTCGTTGAGGACACCTAAGCTGCCCTGAAAGAAACCACCGGGGCTCCAATCCACTTTGGGGACTCGTGCTCGACGTCTCTCTAAGTGAGGCGGAAAGTAGACTTTAGGTCCAGCCCGAAATGAAGTCGAGATTTACTAGTCGAGCCTTGCTAGGCATTTGGAACATGCAAAGTCACCTACGCCTCCTGAGGGCATTTCGAGGATTAGGCCACTCAGCACATGCAGAACACACTGCATCCCAGAGTTTCATCGCAGAAGGCCGAATTGTGTTCCAAGGGCCTCCTTTGGCTTGTCAGAGAAGAGAGGTCTCTGTGCTGGGTGATCCGGTGTGTAAGTGAGAAGCCTGGAGTAAGGCAGTATTTTCCCCCATTTGAAAGGCAGATAGCGGCGGCCTCAAGGCTGACTGAAAGACAGTGCTGTTACCCGTCTTCTAGTCACTGCTAGGAATGCCTCAGTGAAGAAAGTGAGTTTTCTCCTACGAATCCAGGTGGTCGCCAGTGCCTTGCTGGGAGCTCATCCCACGGCTTGCCCTAGCTAAAGTGCCAAGTAAACGCGACCCCAGGCCTCAAGGTAAGCACGAGTGTTTCCTCTCAGCAAAGCTTGCTGGGCAGCCATCTCCATGAACCCTGACTCGATGGAGTGCTTTAACTCCTCTACGGCTCTCCGGAGGCCTCAGAGAGTCGCGTATGAATTCCCTTCTGAGGGAGAGCGTGTGTGCCGTGAGTCCCCCGTTTGTCTTCCGAGCAACACAGCGCAGAACAGGCTGTTGGGGTCAACCCTTTCTATGCAGAGGGAAGGGCAATGAACTGATCCTCGCTTGCCTAGCTTGATTTCTACCGCTGTAAAGCAGCCCCAGGACAACGTTTTTGCCGGTATTATATTCAACGTGGCTCTCCCTCTGTGGGGGCCCTCTGAGCTGCACTGAAAGAATCCCTGAGCCTACAGAGCCCCCTGGCGGCTCTTACCTCTCATCTCTCTATTGGGACGCAAGGTACACTGTAGGTCCAGCCTGACAGAAAGAACAGAAAAACCGGTCAACTTGGGAGACATTTGGACGATACAAATTCACTTAGGCCTGACTAAGTCATTAAGCGGGTAATGCTAGGCACGGCATGCCAAAGACCCCGCCTGCAACGAAGTGTCATCATAGAAAGGCCCCGTGTGGCCGAAAGTCTCCAGTAGTCAGTCAGAGAGTGCCGGTGAATGCGCTGTGGGGTCAAGTTGGAAACTGGAGCATGTGGGAGAAGCCCGACTCTCCCCCTTTGAAAAGCAACTTCAGTGCAGCTTCCAAGCTGCCTGAACACCACACCACCAGGACACTGTTCACTCCACGGAGGCCTCTGAGGAGCAGTGAGCTTTTGCAAAAGAAACCAGGCGCTTGCGGTTCCTTCCTGGGAGCTCAGCCCAGAGCATACTGCAGCTAAAGTGCCAACTAAATGTGACCTCCAGTCACGAAGTAAGGTGCACATTTTCCCATTACCAGAGGCAGGGGTGCACCAGTTTCCAGGAAGTCTCAGTCAATGGACGGCTTTAGCTTTAGTATGCCTCACAGCGCTCAAGCCTCTCACGGGGGCACTTCTTTCCAAGGATGTGCACCGTGTACCAAAAGCCTTCTGAGCACAATCAAGGGAGACACGGCTCTGGGACCATCCCTCACTATGCAGGTGAAAGGGCCGGGAACTAATCTGTTCTCTATGGCTAGCGTTCCACAGCTTGGAAACAGCCCCAGGAGCACGGTTCTTGGGCAGGCTTTCTTTCCATGCGGGTCTGCCTCGTTGAGGACACCTAAGCTGCCCTGAAAGAAACCACCGGGGCTCCAATCCACTTTGGGGACTCGTGCTCGACGTCTCTCTAAGTGAGGCGGAAAGTAGACTTTAGGTCCAGCCCGAAATGAAGTCGAGATTTACTAGTCGAGCCTTGCTAGGCATTTGGAACATGCAAAGTCACCTACGCCTCCTGAGGGCATTTCGAGGATTAGGCCACTCAGCACATGCAGAACACACTGCATCCCAGAGTTTCATCGCAGAAGGCCGAATTGTGTTCCAAGGGCCTCCTTTGGCTTGTCAGAGAAGAGAGGTCTCTGTGCTGGGTGATCCGGTGTGTAAGTGAGAAGCCTGGAGTAAGGCAGTATTTTCCCCCATTTGAAAGGCAGATAGCGGCGGCCTCAAGGCTGACTGAAAGACAGTGCTGTTACCCGTCTTCTAGTCACTGCTAGGAATGCCTCAGTGAAGAAAGTGAGTTTTCTCCTACGAATCCAGGTGGTCGCCAGTGCCTTGCTGGGAGCTCATCCCACGGCTTGCCCTAGCTAAAGTGCCAAGTAAACGCGACCCCAGGCCTCAAGGTAAGCACGAGTGTTTCCTCTCAGCAAAGCTTGCTGGGCAGCCATCTCCATGAACCCTGACTCGATGGAGTGCTTTAACTCCTCTACGGCTCTCCGGAGGCCTCAGAGAGTCGCGTATGAATTCCCTTCTGAGGGAGAGCGTGTGTGCCGTGAGTCCCCCGTTTGTCTTCCGAGCAACACAGCGCAGAACAGGCTGTTGGGGTCAACCCTTTCTATGCAGAGGGAAGGGCAATGAACTGATCCTCGCTTGCCTAGCTTGATTTCTACCGCTGTAAAGCAGCCCCAGGACAACGTTTTTGCCGGTATTATATTCAACGTGGCTCTCCCTCTGTGGGGGCCCTCTGAGCTGCACTGAAAGAATCCCTGAGCCTACAGAGCCCCCTGGCGGCTCTTACCTCTCATCTCTCTATTGGGACGCAAGGTACACTGTAGGTCCAGCCTGACAGAAAGAACAGAAAAACCGGTCAACTTGGGAGACATTTGGACGATACAAATTCACTTAGGCCTGACTAAGTCATTAAGCGGGTAATGCTAGGCACGGCATGCCAAAGACCCCGCCTGCAACGAAGTGTCATCATAGAAAGGCCCCGTGTGGCCGAAAGTCTCCAGTAGTCAGTCAGAGAGTGCCGGTGAATGCGCTGTGGGGTCAAGTTGGAAACTGGAGCATGTGGGAGAAGCCCGACTCTCCCCCTTTGAAAAGCAACTTCAGTGCAGCTTCCAAGCTGCCTGAACACCACACCACCAGGACACTGTTCACTCCACGGATGCCTCTGAGGAGCAGTGAGCTTTTGCAAAAGAAACCAGGCGCTTGCGGTTCCTTCCTGGGAGCTCAGCCCAGAGCATACTGCAGCTAAAGTGCCAACTAAATGTGACCTCCAGTCACGAAGTAAGGTGCACATTTTCCCATTACCAGAGGCAGGGGTGCACCAGTTTCCAGGAAGTCTCAGTCAATGGACGGCTTTAGCTTTAGTATGCCTCACAGCGCTCAAGCCTCTCACGGGGGCACTTCTTTCCAAGGATGTGCACCGTGTACCAAAAGCCTTCTGAGCACAATCAAGGGAGACACGGCTCTGGGACCATCCCTCACTATGCAGGTGAAAGGGCCGGGAACTAATCTGTTCTCTATGGCTAGCGTTCCACAGCTTGGAAACAGCCCCAGGAGCACGGTTCTTGGGCAGGCTTTCTTTCCATGCGGGTCTGCCTCGTTGAGGACACCTAAGCTGCCCTGAAAGAAACCACCGGGGCTCCAATCCACTTTGGGGACTCGTGCTCGACGTCTCTCTAAGTGAGGCGGAAAGTAGACTTTAGGTCCAGCCCGAAATGAAGTCGAGATTTACTAGTCGAGCCTTGCTAGGCATTTGGAACATGCAAAGTCACCTACGCCTCCTGAGGGCATTTCGAGGATTAGGCCACTCAGCACATGCAGAACACACTGCATCCCAGAGTTTCATCGCAGAAGGCCGAATTGTGTTCCAAGGGCCTCCTTTGGCTTGTCAGAGAAGAGAGGTCTATGTGCTGGGTGATCCGGTGTGTAAGTGAGAAGCCTGGAGTAAGGCAGTATTTTCCCCCATTTGAAAGGCAGATAGCGGCGGCCTCAAGGCTGACTGAAAGACAGTGCTGTTACCCGTCTTCTAGTCACTGCTAGGAATGCCTCAGTGAAGAAAGTGAGTTTTCTCCTACGAATCCAGGTGGTCGCCAGTGCCTTGCTGGGAGCTCATCCCACGGCTTGCCCTAGCTAAAGTGCCAAGTAAACGCGACCCCAGGCCTCAAGGTAAGCACGAGTGTTTCCTCTCAGCAAAGCTTGCTGGGCAGCCATCTCCATGAACCCTGACTCGATGGAGTGCTTTAACTCCTCTACGGCTCTCCGGAGGCCTCAGAGAGTCGCGTATGAATTCCCTTCTGAGGGAGAGCGTGTGTGCCGTGAGTCCCCCGTTTGTCTTCCGAGCAACACAGCGCAGAACAGGCTGTTGGGGTCAACCCTTTCTATGCAGAGGGAAGGGCAATGAACTGATCCTCGCTTGCCTAGCTTGATTTCTACCGCTGTAAAGCAGCCCCAGGACAACGTTTTTGCCGGTATTATATTCAACGTGGCTCTCCCTCTGTGGGGGCCCTCTGAGCTGCACTGAAAGAATCCCTGAGCCTACAGAGCCCCCTGGCGGCTCTTACCTCTCATCTCTCTATTGGGACGCAAGGTACACTGTAGGTCCAGCCTGACAGAAAGAACAGAAAAACCGGTCAACTTGGGAGACATTTGGACGATACAAATTCACTTAGGCCTGACTAAGTCATTAAGCGGGTAATGCTAGGCACGGCATGCCAAAGACCCCGCCTGCAACGAAGTGTCATCATAGAAAGGCCCCGTGTGGCCGAAAGTCTCCAGTAGTCAGTCAGAGAGTGCCGGTGAATGCGCTGTGGGGTCAAGTTGGAAACTGGAGCATGTGGGAGAAGCCCGACTCTCCCCCTTTGAAAAGCAACTTCAGTGCAGCTTCCAAGCTGCCTGAACACCACACCACCAGGACACTGTTCACTCCACGGATGCCTCTGAGGAGCAGTGAGCTTTTGCAAAAGAAACCAGGCGCTTGCGGTTCCTTCCTGGGAGCTCAGCCCAGAGCATACTGCAGCTAAAGTGCCAACTAAATGTGACCTCCAGTCACGAAGTAAGGTGCACATTTTCCCATTACCAGAGGCAGGGGTGCACCAGTTTCCAGGAAGTCTCAGTCAATGGACGGCTTTAGCTTTAGTATGCCTCACAGCGCTCAAGCCTCTCACGGGGGCACTTCTTTCCAAGGATGTGCACCGTGTACCAAAAGCCTTCTGAGCACAATCAAGGGAGACACGGCTCTGGGACCATCCCTCACTATGCAGGTGAAAGGGCCGGGAACTAATCTGTTCTCTATGGCTAGCGTTCCACAGCTTGGAAACAGCCCCAGGAGCACGGTTCTTGGGCAGGCTTTCTTTCCATGCGGGTCTGCCTCGTTGAGGACACCTAAGCTGCCCTGAAAGAAACCACCGGGGCTCCAATCCACTTTGGGGACTCGTGCTCGACGTCTCTCTAAGTGAGGCGGAAAGTAGACTTTAGGTCCAGCCCGAAATGAAGTCGAGATTTACTAGTCGAGCCTTGCTAGGCATTTGGAACATGCAAAGTCACCTACGCCTCCTGAGGGCATTTCGAGGATTAGGCCACTCAGCACATGCAGAACACACTGCATCCCAGAGTTTCATCGCAGAAGGCCGAATTGTGTTCCAAGGGCCTCCTTTGGCTTGTCAGAGAAGAGAGGTCTCTGTGCTGGGTGATCCGGTGTGTAAGTGAGAAGCCTGGAGTAAGGCAGTATTTTCCCCCATTTGAAAGGCAGATAGCGGCGGCCTCAAGGCTGACTGAAAGACAGTGCTGTTACCCGTCTTCTAGTCACTGCTAGGAATGCCTCAGTGAAGAAAGTGAGTTTTCTCCTACGAATCCAGGTGGTCGCCAGTGCCTTGCTGGGAGCTCATCCCACGGCTTGCCCTAGCTAAAGTGCCAAGTAAACGCGACCCCAGGCCTCAAGGTAAGCACGAGTGTTTCCTCTCAGCAAAGCTTGCTGGGCAGCCATCTCCATGAACCCTGACTCGATGGAGTGCTTTAACTCCTCTACGGCTCTCCGGAGGCCTCAGAGAGTCGCGTATGAATTCCCTTCTGAGGGAGAGCGTGTGTGCCGTGAGTCCCCCGTTTGTCTTCCGAGCAACACAGCGCAGAACAGGCTGTTGGGGTCAACCCTTTCTATGCAGAGGGAAGGGCAATGAACTGATCCTCGCTTGCCTAGCTTGATTTCTACCGCTGTAAAGCAGCCCCAGGACAACGTTTTTGCCGGTATTATATTCAACGTGGCTCTCCCTCTGTGGGGGCCCTCTGAGCTGCACTGAAAGAATCCCTGAGCCTACAGAGCCCCCTGGCGGCTCTTACCTCTCATCTCTCTATTGGGACGCAAGGTACACTGTAGGTCCAGCCTGACAGAAAGAACAGAAAAACCGGTCAACTTGGGAGACATTTGGACGATACAAATTCACTTAGGCCTGACTAAGTCATTAAGCGGGTAATGCTAGGCACGGCATGCCAAAGACCCCGCCTGCAACGAAGTGTCATCATAGAAAGGCCCCGTGTGGCCGAAAGTCTCCAGTAGTCAGTCAGAGAGTGCCGGTGAATGCGCTGTGGGGTCAAGTTGGAAACTGGAGCATGTGGGAGAAGCCCGACTCTCCCCCTTTGAAAAGCAACTTCAGTGCAGCTTCCAAGCTGCCTGAACACCACACCACCAGGACACTGTTCACTCCACGGAGGCCTCTGAGGAGCAGTGAGCTTTTGCAAAAGAAACCAGGCGCTTGCGGTTCCTTCCTGGGAGCTCAGCCCAGAGCATACTGCAGCTAAAGTGCCAACTAAATGTGACCTCCAGTCACGAAGTAAGGTGCACATTTTCCCATTACCAGAGGCAGGGGTGCACCAGTTTCCAGGAAGTCTCAGTCAATGGACGGCTTTAGCTTTAGTATGCCTCACAGCGCTCAAGCCTCTCACGGGGGCACTTCTTTCCAAGGATGTGCACCGTGTACCAAAAGCCTTCTGAGCACAATCAAGGGAGACACGGCTCTGGGACCATCCCTCACTATGCAGGTGAAAGGGCCGGGAACTAATCTGTTCTCTATGGCTAGCGTTCCACAGCTTGGAAACAGCCCCAGGAGCACGGTTCTTGGGCAGGCTTTCTTTCCATGCGGGTCTGCCTCGTTGAGGACACCTAAGCTGCCCTGAAAGAAACCACCGGGGCTCCAATCCACTTTGGGGACTCGTGCTCGACGTCTCTCTAAGTGAGGCGGAAAGTAGACTTTAGGTCCAGCCCGAAATGAAGTCGAGATTTACTAGTCGAGCCTTGCTAGGCATTTGGAACATGCAAAGTCACCTACGCCTCCTGAGGGCATTTCGAGGATTAGGCCACTCAGCACATGCAGAACACACTGCATCCCAGAGTTTCATCGCAGAAGGCCGAATTGTGTTCCAAGGGCCTCCTTTGGCTTGTCAGAGAAGAGAGGTCTATGTGCTGGGTGATCCGGTGTGTAAGTGAGAAGCCTGGAGTAAGGCAGTATTTTCCCCCATTTGAAAGGCAGATAGCGGCGGCCTCAAGGCTGACTGAAAGACAGTGCTGTTACCCGTCTTCTAGTCACTGCTAGGAATGCCTCAGTGAAGAAAGTGAGTTTTCTCCTACGAATCCAGGTGGTCGCCAGTGCCTTGCTGGGAGCTCATCCCACGGCTTGCCCTAGCTAAAGTGCCAAGTAAACGCGACCCCAGGCCTCAAGGTAAGCACGAGTGTTTCCTCTCAGCAAAGCTTGCTGGGCAGCCATCTCCATGAACCCTGACTCGATGGAGTGCTTTAACTCCTCTACGGCTCTCCGGAGGCCTCAGAGAGTCGCGTATGAATTCCCTTCTGAGGGAGAGCGTGTGTGCCGTGAGTCCCCCGTTTGTCTTCCGAGCAACACAGCGCAGAACAGGCTGTTGGGGTCAACCCTTTCTATGCAGAGGGAAGGGCAATGAACTGATCCTCGCTTGCCTAGCTTGATTTCTACCGCTGTAAAGCAGCCCCAGGACAACGTTTTTGCCGGTATTATATTCAACGTGGCTCTCCCTCTGTGGGGGCCCTCTGAGCTGCACTGAAAGAATCCCTGAGCCTACAGAGCCCCCTGGCGGCTCTTACCTCTCATCTCTCTATTGGGACGCAAGGTACACTGTAGGTCCAGCCTGACAGAAAGAACAGAAAAACCGGTCAACTTGGGAGACATTTGGACGATACAAATTCACTTAGGCCTGACTAAGTCATTAAGCGGGTAATGCTAGGCACGGCATGCCAAAGACCCCGCCTGCAACGAAGTGTCATCATAGAAAGGCCCCGTGTGGCCGAAAGTCTCCAGTAGTCAGTCAGAGAGTGCCGGTGAATGCGCTGTGGGGTCAAGTTGGAAACTGGAGCATGTGGGAGAAGCCCGACTCTCCCCCTTTGAAAAGCAACTTCAGTGCAGCTTCCAAGCTGCCTGAACACCACACCACCAGGACACTGTTCACTCCACGGATGCCTCTGAGGAGCAGTGAGCTTTTGCAAAAGAAACCAGGCGCTTGCGGTTCCTTCCTGGGAGCTCAGCCCAGAGCATACTGCAGCTAAAGTGCCAACTAAATGTGACCTCCAGTCACGAAGTAAGGTGCACATTTTCCCATTACCAGAGGCAGGGGTGCACCAGTTTCCAGGAAGTCTCAGTCAATGGACGGCTTTAGCTTTAGTATGCCTCACAGCGCTCAAGCCTCTCACGGGGGCACTTCTTTCCAAGGATGTGCACCGTGTACCAAAAGCCTTCTGAGCACAATCAAGGGAGACACGGCTCTGGGACCATCCCTCACTATGCAGGTGAAAGGGCCGGGAACTAATCTGTTCTCTATGGCTAGCGTTCCACAGCTTGGAAACAGCCCCAGGAGCACGGTTCTTGGGCAGGCTTTCTTTCCATGCGGGTCTGCCTCGTTGAGGACACCTAAGCTGCCCTGAAAGAAACCACCGGGGCTCCAATCCACTTTGGGGACTCGTGCTCGACGTCTCTCTAAGTGAGGCGGAAAGTAGACTTTAGGTCCAGCCCGAAATGAAGTCGAGATTTACTAGTCGAGCCTTGCTAGGCATTTGGAACATGCAAAGTCACCTACGCCTCCTGAGGGCATTTCGAGGATTAGGCCACTCAGCACATGCAGAACACACTGCATCCCAGAGTTTCATCGCAGAAGGCCGAATTGTGTTCCAAGGGCCTCCTTTGGCTTGTCAGAGAAGAGAGGTCTCTGTGCTGGGTGATCCGGTGTGTAAGTGAGAAGCCTGGAGTAAGGCAGTATTTTCCCCCATTTGAAAGGCAGATAGCGGCGGCCTCAAGGCTGACTGAAAGACAGTGCTGTTACCCGTCTTCTAGTCACTGCTAGGAATGCCTCAGTGAAGAAAGTGAGTTTTCTCCTACGAATCCAGGTGGTCGCCAGTGCCTTGCTGGGAGCTCATCCCACGGCTTGCCCTAGCTAAAGTGCCAAGTAAACGCGACCCCAGGCCTCAAGGTAAGCACGAGTGTTTCCTCTCAGCAAAGCTTGCTGGGCAGCCATCTCCATGAACCCTGACTCGATGGAGTGCTTTAACTCCTCTACGGCTCTCCGGAGGCCTCAGAGAGTCGCGTATGAATTCCCTTCTGAGGGAGAGCGTGTGTGCCGTGAGTCCCCCGTTTGTCTTCCGAGCAACACAGCGCAGAACAGGCTGTTGGGGTCAACCCTTTCTATGCAGAGGGAAGGGCAATGAACTGATCCTCGCTTGCCTAGCTTGATTTCTACCGCTGTAAAGCAGCCCCAGGACAACGTTTTTGCCGGTATTATATTCAACGTGGCTCTCCCTCTGTGGGGGCCCTCTGAGCTGCACTGAAAGAATCCCTGAGCCTACAGAGCCCCCTGGCGGCTCTTACCTCTCATCTCTCTATTGGGACGCAAGGTACACTGTAGGTCCAGCCTGACAGAAAGAACAGAAAAACCGGTCAACTTGGGAGACATTTGGACGATACAAATTCACTTAGGCCTGACTAAGTCATTAAGCGGGTAATGCTAGGCACGGCATGCCAAAGACCCCGCCTGCAACGAAGTGTCATCATAGAAAGGCCCCGTGTGGCCGAAAGTCTCCAGTAGTCAGTCAGAGAGTGCCGGTGAATGCGCTGTGGGGTCAAGTTGGAAACTGGAGCATGTGGGAGAAGCCCGACTCTCCCCCTTTGAAAAGCAACTTCAGTGCAGCTTCCAAGCTGCCTGAACACCACACCACCAGGACACTGTTCACTCCACGGAGGCCTCTGAGGAGCAGTGAGCTTTTGCAAAAGAAACCAGGCGCTTGCGGTTCCTTCCTGGGAGCTCAGCCCAGAGCATACTGCAGCTAAAGTGCCAACTAAATGTGACCTCCAGTCACGAAGTAAGGTGCACATTTTCCCATTACCAGAGGCAGGGGTGCACCAGTTTCCAGGAAGTCTCAGTCAATGGACGGCTTTAGCTTTAGTATGCCTCACAGCGCTCAAGCCTCTCACGGGGGCACTTCTTTCCAAGGATGTGCACCGTGTACCAAAAGCCTTCTGAGCACAATCAAGGGAGACACGGCTCTGGGACCATCCCTCACTATGCAGGTGAAAGGGCCGGGAACTAATCTGTTCTCTATGGCTAGCGTTCCACAGCTTGGAAACAGCCCCAGGAGCACGGTTCTTGGGCAGGCTTTCTTTCCATGCGGGTCTGCCTCGTTGAGGACACCTAAGCTGCCCTGAAAGAAACCACCGGGGCTCCAATCCACTTTGGGGACTCGTGCTCGACGTCTCTCTAAGTGAGGCGGAAAGTAGACTTTAGGTCCAGCCCGAAATGAAGTCGAGATTTACTAGTCGAGCCTTGCTAGGCATTTGGAACATGCAAAGTCACCTACGCCTCCTGAGGGCATTTCGAGGATTAGGCCACTCAGCACATGCAGAACACACTGCATCCCAGAGTTTCATCGCAGAAGGCCGAATTGTGTTCCAAGGGCCTCCTTTGGCTTGTCAGAGAAGAGAGGTCTCTGTGCTGGGTGATCCGGTGTGTAAGTGAGAAGCCTGGAGTAAGGCAGTATTTTCCCCCATTTGAAAGGCAGATAGCGGCGGCCTCAAGGCTGACTGAAAGACAGTGCTGTTACCCGTCTTCTAGTCACTGCTAGGAATGCCTCAGTGAAGAAAGTGAGTTTTCTCCTACGAATCCAGGTGGTCGCCAGTGCCTTGCTGGGAGCTCATCCCACGGCTTGCCCTAGCTAAAGTGCCAAGTAAACGCGACCCCAGGCCTCAAGGTAAGCACGAGTGTTTCCTCTCAGCAAAGCTTGCTGGGCAGCCATCTCCATGAACCCTGACTCGATGGAGTGCTTTAACTCCTCTACGGCTCTCCGGAGGCCTCAGAGAGTCGCGTATGAATTCCCTTCTGAGGGAGAGCGTGTGTGCCGTGAGTCCCCCGTTTGTCTTCCGAGCAACACAGCGCAGAACAGGCTGTTGGGGTCAACCCTTTCTATGCAGAGGGAAGGGCAATGAACTGATCCTCGCTTGCCTAGCTTGATTTCTACCGCTGTAAAGCAGCCCCAGGACAACGTTTTTGCCGGTATTATATTCAACGTGGCTCTCCCTCTGTGGGGGCCCTCTGAGCTGCACTGAAAGAATCCCTGAGCCTACAGAGCCCCCTGGCGGCTCTTACCTCTCATCTCTCTATTGGGACGCAAGGTACACTGTAGGTCCAGCCTGACAGAAAGAACAGAAAAACCGGTCAACTTGGGAGACATTTGGACGATACAAATTCACTTAGGCCTGACTAAGTCATTAAGCGGGTAATGCTAGGCACGGCATGCCAAAGACCCCGCCTGCAACGAAGTGTCATCATAGAAAGGCCCCGTGTGGCCGAAAGTCTCCAGTAGTCAGTCAGAGAGTGCCGGTGAATGCGCTGTGGGGTCAAGTTGGAAACTGGAGCATGTGGGAGAAGCCCGACTCTCCCCCTTTGAAAAGCAACTTCAGTGCAGCTTCCAAGCTGCCTGAACACCACACCACCAGGACACTGTTCACTCCACGGAGGCCTCTGAGGAGCAGTGAGCTTTTGCAAAAGAAACCAGGCGCTTGCGGTTCCTTCCTGGGAGCTCAGCCCAGAGCATACTGCAGCTAAAGTGCCAACTAAATGTGACCTCCAGTCACGAAGTAAGGTGCACATTTTCCCATTACCAGAGGCAGGGGTGCACCAGTTTCCAGGAAGTCTCAGTCAATGGACGGCTTTAGCTTTAGTATGCCTCACAGCGCTCAAGCCTCTCACGGGGGCACTTCTTTCCAAGGATGTGCACCGTGTACCAAAAGCCTTCTGAGCACAATCAAGGGAGACACGGCTCTGGGACCATCCCTCACTATGCAGGTGAAAGGGCCGGGAACTAATCTGTTCTCTATGGCTAGCGTTCCACAGCTTGGAAACAGCCCCAGGAGCACGGTTCTTGGGCAGGCTTTCTTTCCATGCGGGTCTGCCTCGTTGAGGACACCTAAGCTGCCCTGAAAGAAACCACCGGGGCTCCAATCCACTTTGGGGACTCGTGCTCGACGTCTCTCTAAGTGAGGCGGAAAGTAGACTTTAGGTCCAGCCCGAAATGAAGTCGAGATTTACTAGTCGAGCCTTGCTAGGCATTTGGAACATGCAAAGTCACCTACGCCTCCTGAGGGCATTTCGAGGATTAGGCCACTCAGCACATGCAGAACACACTGCATCCCAGAGTTTCATCGCAGAAGGCCGAATTGTGTTCCAAGGGCCTCCTTTGGCTTGTCAGAGAAGAGAGGTCTATGTGCTGGGTGATCCGGTGTGTAAGTGAGAAGCCTGGAGTAAGGCAGTATTTTCCCCCATTTGAAAGGCAGATAGCGGCGGCCTCAAGGCTGACTGAAAGACAGTGCTGTTACCCGTCTTCTAGTCACTGCTAGGAATGCCTCAGTGAAGAAAGTGAGTTTTCTCCTACGAATCCAGGTGGTCGCCAGTGCCTTGCTGGGAGCTCATCCCACGGCTTGCCCTAGCTAAAGTGCCAAGTAAACGCGACCCCAGGCCTCAAGGTAAGCACGAGTGTTTCCTCTCAGCAAAGCTTGCTGGGCAGCCATCTCCATGAACCCTGACTCGATGGAGTGCTTTAACTCCTCTACGGCTCTCCGGAGGCCTCAGAGAGTCGCGTATGAATTCCCTTCTGAGGGAGAGCGTGTGTGCCGTGAGTCCCCCGTTTGTCTTCCGAGCAACACAGCGCAGAACAGGCTGTTGGGGTCAACCCTTTCTATGCAGAGGGAAGGGCAATGAACTGATCCTCGCTTGCCTAGCTTGATTTCTACCGCTGTAAAGCAGCCCCAGGACAACGTTTTTGCCGGTATTATATTCAACGTGGCTCTCCCTCTGTGGGGGCCCTCTGAGCTGCACTGAAAGAATCCCTGAGCCTACAGAGCCCCCTGGCGGCTCTTACCTCTCATCTCTCTATTGGGACGCAAGGTACACTGTAGGTCCAGCCTGACAGAAAGAACAGAAAAACCGGTCAACTTGGGAGACATTTGGACGATACAAATTCACTTAGGCCTGACTAAGTCATTAAGCGGGTAATGCTAGGCACGGCATGCCAAAGACCCCGCCTGCAACGAAGTGTCATCATAGAAAGGCCCCGTGTGGCCGAAAGTCTCCAGTAGTCAGTCAGAGAGTGCCGGTGAATGCGCTGTGGGGTCAAGTTGGAAACTGGAGCATGTGGGAGAAGCCCGACTCTCCCCCTTTGAAAAGCAACTTCAGTGCAGCTTCCAAGCTGCCTGAACACCACACCACCAGGACACTGTTCACTCCACGGAGGCCTCTGAGGAGCAGTGAGCTTTTGCAAAAGAAACCAGGCGCTTGCGGTTCCTTCCTGGGAGCTCAGCCCAGAGCATACTGCAGCTAAAGTGCCAACTAAATGTGACCTCCAGTCACGAAGTAAGGTGCACATTTTCCCATTACCAGAGGCAGGGGTGCACCAGTTTCCAGGAAGTCTCAGTCAATGGACGGCTTTAGCTTTAGTATGCCTCACAGCGCTCAAGCCTCTCACGGGGGCACTTCTTTCCAAGGATGTGCACCGTGTACCAAAAGCCTTCTGAGCACAATCAAGGGAGACACGGCTCTGGGACCATCCCTCACTATGCAGGTGAAAGGGCCGGGAACTAATCTGTTCTCTATGGCTAGCGTTCCACAGCTTGGAAACAGCCCCAGGAGCACGGTTCTTGGGCAGGCTTTCTTTCCATGCGGGTCTGCCTCGTTGAGGACACCTAAGCTGCCCTGAAAGAAACCACCGGGGCTCCAATCCACTTTGGGGACTCGTGCTCGACGTCTCTCTAAGTGAGGCGGAAAGTAGACTTTAGGTCCAGCCCGAAATGAAGTCGAGATTTACTAGTCGAGCCTTGCTAGGCATTTGGAACATGCAAAGTCACCTACGCCTCCTGAGGGCATTTCGAGGATTAGGCCACTCAGCACATGCAGAACACACTGCATCCCAGAGTTTCATCGCAGAAGGCCGAATTGTGTTCCAAGGGCCTCCTTTGGCTTGTCAGAGAAGAGAGGTCTCTGTGCTGGGTGATCCGGTGTGTAAGTGAGAAGCCTGGAGTAAGGCAGTATTTTCCCCCATTTGAAAGGCAGATAGCGGCGGCCTCAAGGCTGACTGAAAGACAGTGCTGTTACCCGTCTTCTAGTCACTGCTAGGAATGCCTCAGTGAAGAAAGTGAGTTTTCTCCTACGAATCCAGGTGGTCGCCAGTGCCTTGCTGGGAGCTCATCCCACGGCTTGCCCTAGCTAAAGTGCCAAGTAAACGCGACCCCAGGCCTCAAGGTAAGCACGAGTGTTTCCTCTCAGCAAAGCTTGCTGGGCAGCCATCTCCATGAACCCTGACTCGATGGAGTGCTTTAACTCCTCTACGGCTCTCCGGAGGCCTCAGAGAGTCGCGTATGAATTCCCTTCTGAGGGAGAGCGTGTGTGCCGTGAGTCCCCCGTTTGTCTTCCGAGCAACACAGCGCAGAACAGGCTGTTGGGGTCAACCCTTTCTATGCAGAGGGAAGGGCAATGAACTGATCCTCGCTTGCCTAGCTTGATTTCTACCGCTGTAAAGCAGCCCCAGGACAACGTTTTTGCCGGTATTATATTCAACGTGGCTCTCCCTCTGTGGGGGCCCTCTGAGCTGCACTGAAAGAATCCCTGAGCCTACAGAGCCCCCTGGCGGCTCTTACCTCTCATCTCTCTATTGGGACGCAAGGTACACTGTAGGTCCAGCCTGACAGAAAGAACAGAAAAACCGGTCAACTTGGGAGACATTTGGACGATACAAATTCACTTAGGCCTGACTCAGTCATTAAGCGGGTAATGCTAGGCACGGCATGCCAAAGACCCCGCCTGCAACGAAGTGTCATCATAGAAAGGCCCCGTGTGGCCGAAAGTCTCCAGTAGTCAGTCAGAGAGTGCCGGTGAATGCGCTGTGGGGTCAAGTTGGAAACTGGAGCATGTGGGAGAAGCCCGACTCTCCCCCTTTGAAAAGCAACTTCAGTGCAGCTTCCAAGCTGCCTGAACACCACACCACCAGGACACTGTTCACTCCACGGAGGCCTCTGAGGAGCAGTGAGCTTTTGCAAAAGAAACCAGGCGCTTGCGGTTCCTTCCTGGGAGCTCAGCCCAGAGCATACTGCAGCTAAAGTGCCAACTAAATGTGACCTCCAGTCACGAAGTAAGGTGCACATTTTCCCATTACCAGAGGCAGGGGTGCACCAGTTTCCAGGAAGTCTCAGTCAATGGACGGCTTTAGCTTTAGTATGCCTCACAGCGCTCAAGCCTCTCACGGGGGCACTTCTTTCCAAGGATGTGCACCGTGTACCAAAAGCCTTCTGAGCACAATCAAGGGAGACACGGCTCTGGGACCATCCCTCACTATGCAGGTGAAAGGGCCGGGAACTAATCTGTTCTCTATGGCTAGCGTTCCACAGCTTGGAAACAGCCCCAGGAGCACGGTTCTTGGGCAGGCTTTCTTTCCATGCGGGTCTGCCTCGTTGAGGACACCTAAGCTGCCCTGAAAGAAACCACCGGGGCTCCAATCCACTTTGGGGACTCGTGCTCGACGTCTCTCTAAGTGAGGCGGAAAGTAGACTTTAGGTCCAGCCCGAAATGAAGTCGAGATTTACTAGTCGAGCCTTGCTAGGCATTTGGAACATGCAAAGTCACCTACGCCTCCTGAGGGCATTTCGAGGATTAGGCCACTCAGCACATGCAGAACACACTGCATCCCAGAGTTTCATCGCAGAAGGCCGAATTGTGTTCCAAGGGCCTCCTTTGGCTTGTCAGAGAAGAGAGGTCTCTGTGCTGGGTGATCCGGTGTGTAAGTGAGAAGCCTGGAGTAAGGCAGTATTTTCCCCCATTTGAAAGGCAGATAGCGGCGGCCTCAAGGCTGACTGAAAGACAGTGCTGTTACCCGTCTTCTAGTCACTGCTAGGAATGCCTCAGTGAAGAAAGTGAGTTTTCTCCTACGAATCCAGGTGGTCGCCAGTGCCTTGCTGGGAGCTCATCCCACGGCTTGCCCTAGCTAAAGTGCCAAGTAAACGCGACCCCAGGCCTCAAGGTAAGCACGAGTGTTTCCTCTCAGCAAAGCTTGCTGGGCAGCCATCTCCATGAACCCTGACTCGATGGAGTGCTTTAACTCCTCTACGGCTCTCCGGAGGCCTCAGAGAGTCGCGTATGAATTCCCTTCTGAGGGAGAGCGTGTGTGCCGTGAGTCCCCCGTTTGTCTTCCGAGCAACACAGCGCAGAACAGGCTGTTGGGGTCAACCCTTTCTATGCAGAGGGAAGGGCAATGAACTGATCCTCGCTTGCCTAGCTTGATTTCTACCGCTGTAAAGCAGCCCCAGGACAACGTTTTTGCCGGTATTATATTCAACGTGGCTCTCCCTCTGTGGGGGCCCTCTGAGCTGCACTGAAAGAATCCCTGAGCCTACAGAGCCCCCTGGCGGCTCTTACCTCTCATCTCTCTATTGGGACGCAAGGTACACTGTAGGTCCAGCCTGACAGAAAGAACAGAAAAACCGGTCAACTTGGGAGACATTTGGACGATACAAATTCACTTAGGCCTGACTAAGTCATTAAGCGGGTAATGCTAGGCACGGCATGCCAAAGACCCCGCCTGCAACGAAGTGTCATCATAGAAAGGCCCCGTGTGGCCGAAAGTCTCCAGTAGTCAGTCAGAGAGTGCCGGTGAATGCGCTGTGGGGTCAAGTTGGAAACTGGAGCATGTGGGAGAAGCCCGACTCTCCCCCTTTGAAAAGCAACTTCAGTGCAGCTTCCAAGCTGCCTGAACACCACACCACCAGGACACTGTTCACTCCACGGAGGCCTCTGAGGAGCAGTGAGCTTTTGCAAAAGAAACCAGGCGCTTGCGGTTCCTTCCTGGGAGCTCAGCCCAGAGCATACTGCAGCTAAAGTGCCAACTAAATGTGACCTCCAGTCACGAAGTAAGGTGCACATTTTCCCATTACCAGAGGCAGGGGTGCACCAGTTTCCAGGAAGTCTCAGTCAATGGACGGCTTTAGCTTTAGTATGCCTCACAGCGCTCAAGCCTCTCACGGGGGCACTTCTTTCCAAGGATGTGCACCGTGTACCAAAAGCCTTCTGAGCACAATCAAGGGAGACACGGCTCTGGGACCATCCCTCACTATGCAGGTGAAAGGGCCGGGAACTAATCTGTTCTCTATGGCTAGCGTTCCACAGCTTGGAAACAGCCCCAGGAGCACGGTTCTTGGGCAGGCTTTCTTTCCATGCGGGTCTGCCTTGTTGAGGACACCTAAGCTGCCCTGAAAGAAACCACCGGGGCTCCAATCCACTTTGGGGACTCGTGCTCGACGTCTCTCTAAGTGAGGCGGAAAGTAGACTTTAGGTCCAGCCCGAAATGAAGTCGAGATTTACTAGTCGAGCCTTGCTAGGCATTTGGAACATGCAAAGTCACCTACGCCTCCTGAGGGCATTTCGAGGATTAGGCCACTCAGCACATGCAGAACACACTGCATCCCAGAGTTTCATCGCAGAAGGCCGAATTGTGTTCCAAGGGCCTCCTTTGGCTTGTCAGAGAAGAGAGGTCTCTGTGCTGGGTGATCCGGTGTGTAAGTGAGAAGCCTGGAGTAAGGCAGTATTTTCCCCCATTTGAAAGGCAGATAGCGGCGGCCTCAAGGCTGACTGAAAGACAGTGCTGTTACCCGTCTTCTAGTCACTGCTAGGAATGCCTCAGTGAAGAAAGTGAGTTTTCTCCTACGAATCCAGGTGGTCGCCAGTGCCTTGCTGGGAGCTCATCCCACGGCTTGCCCTAGCTAAAGTGCCAAGTAAACGCGACCCCAGGCCTCAAGGTAAGCACGAGTGTTTCCTCTCAGCAAAGCTTGCTGGGCAGCCATCTCCATGAACCCTGACTCGATGGAGTGCTTTAACTCCTCTACGGCTCTCCGGAGGCCTCAGAGAGTCGCGTATGAATTCCCTTCTGAGGGAGAGCGTGTGTGCCGTGAGTCCCCCGTTTGTCTTCCGAGCAACACAGCGCAGAACAGGCTGTTGGGGTCAACCCTTTCTATGCAGAGGGAAGGGCAATGAACTGATCCTCGCTTGCCTAGCTTGATTTCTACCGCTGTAAAGCAGCCCCAGGACAACGTTTTTGCCGGTATTATATTCAACGTGGCTCTCCCTCTGTGGGGGCCCTCTGAGCTGCACTGAAAGAATCCCTGAGCCTACAGAGCCCCCTGGCGGCTCTTACCTCTCATCTCTCTATTGGGACGCAAGGTACACTGTAGGTCCAGCCTGACAGAAAGAACAGAAAAACCGGTCAACTTGGGAGACATTTGGACGATACAAATTCACTTAGGCCTGACTCAGTCATTAAGCGGGTAATGCTAGGCACGGCATGCCAAAGACCCCGCCTGCAACGAAGTGTCATCATAGAAAGGCCCCGTGTGGCCGAAAGTCTCCAGTAGTCAGTCAGAGAGTGCCGGTGAATGCGCTGTGGGGTCAAGTTGGAAACTGGAGCATGTGGGAGAAGCCCGACTCTCCCCCTTTGAAAAGCAACTTCAGTGCAGCTTCCAAGCTGCCTGAACACCACACCACCAGGACACTGTTCACTCCACGGATGCCTCTGAGGAGCAGTGAGCTTTTGCAAAAGAAACCAGGCGCTTGCGGTTCCTTCCTGGGAGCTCAGCCCAGAGCATACTGCAGCTAAAGTGCCAACTAAATGTGACCTCCAGTCACGAAGTAAGGTGCACATTTTCCCATTACCAGAGGCAGGGGTGCACCAGTTTCCAGGAAGTCTCAGTCAATGGACGGCTTTAGCTTTAGTATGCCTCACAGCGCTCAAGCCTCTCACGGGGGCACTTCTTTCCAAGGATGTGCACCGTGTACCAAAAGCCTTCTGAGCACAATCAAGGGAGACACGGCTCTGGGACCATCCCTCACTATGCAGGTGAAAGGGCCGGGAACTAATCTGTTCTCTATGGCTAGCGTTCCACAGCTTGGAAACAGCCCCAGGAGCACGGTTCTTGGGCAGGCTTTCTTTCCATGCGGGTCTGCCTCGTTGAGGACACCTAAGCTGCCCTGAAAGAAACCACCGGGGCTCCAATCCACTTTGGGGACTCGTGCTCGACGTCTCTCTAAGTGAGGCGGAAAGTAGACTTTAGGTCCAGCCCGAAATGAAGTCGAGATTTACTAGTCGAGCCTTGCTAGGCATTTGGAACATGCAAAGTCACCTACGCCTCCTGAGGGCATTTCGAGGATTAGGCCACTCAGCACATGCAGAACACACTGCATCCCAGAGTTTCATCGCAGAAGGCCGAATTGTGTTCCAAGGGCCTCCTTTGGCTTGTCAGAGAAGAGAGGTCTCTGTGCTGGGTGATCCGGTGTGTAAGTGAGAAGCCTGGAGTAAGGCAGTATTTTCCCCCATTTGAAAGGCAGATAGCGGCGGCCTCAAGGCTGACTGAAAGACAGTGCTGTTACCCGTCTTCTAGTCACTGCTAGGAATGCCTCAGTGAAGAAAGTGAGTTTTCTCCTACGAATCCAGGTGGTCGCCAGTGCCTTGCTGGGAGCTCATCCCACGGCTTGCCCTAGCTAAAGTGCCAAGTAAACGCGACCCCAGGCCTCAAGGTAAGCACGAGTGTTTCCTCTCAGCAAAGCTTGCTGGGCAGCCATCTCCATGAACCCTGAGCCGTGAGTCCCCCGTTTGTCTTCCGAGCAACACAGCGCAGAACAGGCTGTTGGGGTCAACCCTTTCTATGCAGAGGGAAGGGCAATGAACTGATCCTCGCTTGCCTAGCTTGATTTCTACCGCTGTAAAGCAGCCCCAGGACAACGTTTTTGCCGGTATTATATTCAACGTGGCTCTCCCTCTGTGGGGGCCCTCTGAGCTGCACTGAAAGAATCCCTGAGCCTACAGAGCCCCCTGGCGGCTCTTACCTCTCATCTCTCTATTGGGACGCAAGGTACACTGTAGGTCCAGCCTGACAGAAAGAACAGAAAAACCGGTCAACTTGGGAGACATTTGGACGATACAAATTCACTTAGGCCTGACTAAGTCATTAAGCGGGTAATGCTAGGCACGGCATGCCAAAGACCCCGCCTGCAACGAAGTGTCATCATAGAAAGGCCCCGTGTGGCCGAAAGTCTCCAGTAGTCAGTCAGAGAGTGCCGGTGAATGCGCTGTGGGGTCAAGTTGGAAACTGGAGCATGTGGGAGAAGCCCGACTCTCCCCCTTTGAAAAGCAACTTCAGTGCAGCTTCCAAGCTGCCTGAACACCACACCACCAGGACACTGTTCACTCCACGGAGGCCTCTGAGGAGCAGTGAGCTTTTGCAAAAGAAACCAGGCGCTTGCGGTTCCTTCCTGGGAGCTCAGCCCAGAGCATACTGCAGCTAAAGTGCCAACTAAATGTGACCTCCAGTCACGAAGTAAGGTGCACATTTTCCCATTACCAGAGGCAGGGGTGCACCAGTTTCCAGGAAGTCTCAGTCAATGGACGGCTTTAGCTTTAGTATGCCTCACAGCGCTCAAGCCTCTCACGGGGGCACTTCTTTCCAAGGATGTGCACCGTGTACCAAAAGCCTTCTGAGCACAATCAAGGGAGACACGGCTCTGGGACCATCCCTCACTATGCAGGTGAAAGGGCCGGGAACTAATCTGTTCTCTATGGCTAGCGTTCCACAGCTTGGAAACAGCCCCAGGAGCACGGTTCTTGGGCAGGCTTTCTTTCCATGCGGGTCTGCCTCGTTGAGGACACCTAAGCTGCCCTGAAAGAAACCACCGGGGCTCCAATCCACTTTGGGGACTCGTGCTCGACGTCTCTCTAAGTGAGGCGGAAAGTAGACTTTAGGTCCAGCCCGAAATGAAGTCGAGATTTACTAGTCGAGCCTTGCTAGGCATTTGGAACATGCAAAGTCACCTACGCCTCCTGAGGGCATTTCGAGGATTAGGCCACTCAGCACATGCAGAACACACTGCATCCCAGAGTTTCATCGCAGAAGGCCGAATTGTGTTCCAAGGGCCTCCTTTGGCTTGTCAGAGAAGAGAGGTCTCTGTGCTGGGTGATCCGGTGTGTAAGTGAGAAGCCTGGAGTAAGGCAGTATTTTCCCCCATTTGAAAGGCAGATAGCGGCGGCCTCAAGGCTGACTGAAAGACAGTGCTGTTACCCGTCTTCTAGTCACTGCTAGGAATGCCTCAGTGAAGAAAGTGAGTTTTCTCCTACGAATCCAGGTGGTCGCCAGTGCCTTGCTGGGAGCTCATCCCACGGCTTGCCCTAGCTAAAGTGCCAAGTAAACGCGACCCCAGGCCTCAAGGTAAGCACGAGTGTTTCCTCTCAGCAAAGCTTGCTGGGCAGCCATCTCCATGAACCCTGACTCGATGGAGTGCTTTAACTCCTCTACGGCTCTCCGGAGGCCTCAGAGAGTCGCGTATGAATTCCCTTCTGAGGGAGAGCGTGTGTGCCGTGAGTCCCCCGTTTGTCTTCCGAGCAACACAGCGCAGAACAGGCTGTTGGGGTCAACCCTTTCTATGCAGAGGGAAGGGCAATGAACTGATCCTCGCTTGCCTAGCTTGATTTCTACCGCTGTAAAGCAGCCCCAGGACAACGTTTTTGCCGGTATTATATTCAACGTGGCTCTCCCTCTGTGGGGGCCCTCTGAGCTGCACTGAAAGAATCCCTGAGCCTACAGAGCCCCCTGGCGGCTCTTACCTCTCATCTCTCTATTGGGACGCAAGGTACACTGTAGGTCCAGCCTGACAGAAAGAACAGAAAAACCGGTCAACTTGGGAGACATTTGGACGATACAAATTCACTTAGGCCTGACTAAGTCATTAAGCGGGTAATGCTAGGCACGGCATGCCAAAGACCCCGCCTGCAACGAAGTGTCATCATAGAAAGGCCCCGTGTGGCCGAAAGTCTCCAGTAGTCAGTCAGAGAGTGCCGGTGAATGCGCTGTGGGGTCAAGTTGGAAACTGGAGCATGTGGGAGAAGCCCGACTCTCCCCCTTTGAAAAGCAACTTCAGTGCAGCTTCCAAGCTGCCTGAACACCACACCACCAGGACACTGTTCACTCCACGGAGGCCTCTGAGGAGCAGTGAGCTTTTGCAAAAGAAACCAGGCGCTTGCGGTTCCTTCCTGGGAGCTCAGCCCAGAGCATACTGCAGCTAAAGTGCCAACTAAATGTGACCTCCAGTCACGAAGTAAGGTGCACATTTTCCCATTACCAGAGGCAGGGGTGCACCAGTTTCCAGGAAGTCTCAGTCAATGGACGGCTTTAGCTTTAGTATGCCTCACAGCGCTCAAGCCTCTCACGGGGGCACTTCTTTCCAAGGATGTGCACCGTGTACCAAAAGCCTTCTGAGCACAATCAAGGGAGACACGGCTCTGGGACCATCCCTCACTATGCAGGTGAAAGGGCCGGGAACTAATCTGTTCTCTATGGCTAGCGTTCCACAGCTTGGAAACAGCCCCAGGAGCACGGTTCTTGGGCAGGCTTTCTTTCCATGCGGGTCTGCCTCGTTGAGGACACCTAAGCTGCCCTGAAAGAAACCACCGGGGCTCCAATCCACTTTGGGGACTCGTGCTCGACGTCTCTCTAAGTGAGGCGGAAAGTAGACTTTAGGTCCAGCCCGAAATGAAGTCGAGATTTACTAGTCGAGCCTTGCTAGGCATTTGGAACATGCAAAGTCACCTACGCCTCCTGAGGGCATTTCGAGGATTAGGCCACTCAGCACATGCAGAACACACTGCATCCCAGAGTTTCATCGCAGAAGGCCGAATTGTGTTCCAAGGGCCTCCTTTGGCTTGTCAGAGAAGAGAGGTCTCTGTGCTGGGTGATCCGGTGTGTAAGTGAGAAGCCTGGAGTAAGGCAGTATTTTCCCCCATTTGAAAGGCAGATAGCGGCGGCCTCAAGGCTGACTGAAAGACAGTGCTGTTACCCGTCTTCTAGTCACTGCTAGGAATGCCTCAGTGAAGAAAGTGAGTTTTCTCCTACGAATCCAGGTGGTCGCCAGTGCCTTGCTGGGAGCTCATCCCACGGCTTGCCCTAGCTAAAGTGCCAAGTAAACGCGACCCCAGGCCTCAAGGTAAGCACGAGTGTTTCCTCTCAGCAAAGCTTGCTGGGCAGCCATCTCCATGAACCCTGACTCGATGGAGTGCTTTAACTCCTCTACGGCTCTCCGGAGGCCTCAGAGAGTCGCGTATGAATTCCCTTCTGAGGGAGAGCGTGTGTGCCGTGAGTCCCCCGTTTGTCTTCCGAGCAACACAGCGCAGAACAGGCTGTTGGGGTCAACCCTTTCTATGCAGAGGGAAGGGCAATGAACTGATCCTCGCTTGCCTAGCTTGATTTCTACCGCTGTAAAGCAGCCCCAGGACAACGTTTTTGCCGGTATTATATTCAACGTGGCTCTCCCTCTGTGGGGGCCCTCTGAGCTGCACTGAAAGAATCCCTGAGCCTACAGAGCCCCCTGGCGGCTCTTACCTCTCATCTCTCTATTGGGACGCAAGGTACACTGTAGGTCCAGCCTGACAGAAAGAACAGAAAAACCGGTCAACTTGGGAGACATTTGGACGATACAAATTCACTTAGGCCTGACTCAGTCATTAAGCGGGTAATGCTAGGCACGGCATGCCAAAGACCCCGCCTGCAACGAAGTGTCATCATAGAAAGGCCCCGTGTGGCCGAAAGTCTCCAGTAGTCAGTCAGAGAGTGCCGGTGAATGCGCTGTGGGGTCAAGTTGGAAACTGGAGCATGTGGGAGAAGCCCGACTCTCCCCCTTTGAAAAGCAACTTCAGTGCAGCTTCCAAGCTGCCTGAACACCACACCACCAGGACACTGTTCACTCCACGGATGCCTCTGAGGAGCAGTGAGCTTTTGCAAAAGAAACCAGGCGCTTGCGGTTCCTTCCTGGGAGCTCAGCCCAGAGCATACTGCAGCTAAAGTGCCAACTAAATGTGACCTCCAGTCACGAAGTAAGGTGCACATTTTCCCATTACCAGAGGCAGGGGTGCACCAGTTTCCAGGAAGTCTCAGTCAATGGACGGCTTTAGCTTTAGTATGCCTCACAGCGCTCAAGCCTCTCACGGGGGCACTTCTTTCCAAGGATGTGCACCGTGTACCAAAAGCCTTCTGAGCACAATCAAGGGAGACACGGCTCTGGGACCATCCCTCACTATGCAGGTGAAAGGGCCGGGAACTAATCTGTTCTCTATGGCTAGCGTTCCACAGCTTGGAAACAGCCCCAGGAGCACGGTTCTTGGGCAGGCTTTCTTTCCATGCGGGTCTGCCTCGTTGAGGACACCTAAGCTGCCCTGAAAGAAACCACCGGGGCTCCAATCCACTTTGGGGACTCGTGCTCGACGTCTCTCTAAGTGAGGCGGAAAGTAGACTTTAGGTCCAGCCCGAAATGAAGTCGAGATTTACTAGTCGAGCCTTGCTAGGCATTTGGAACATGCAAAGTCACCTACGCCTCCTGAGGGCATTTCGAGGATTAGGCCACTCAGCACATGCAGAACACACTGCATCCCAGAGTTTCATCGCAGAAGGCCGAATTGTGTTCCAAGGGCCTCCTTTGGCTTGTCAGAGAAGAGAGGTCTCTGTGCTGGGTGATCCGGTGTGTAAGTGAGAAGCCTGGAGTAAGGCAGTATTTTCCCCCATTTGAAAGGCAGATAGCGGCGGCCTCAAGGCTGACTGAAAGACAGTGCTGTTACCCGTCTTCTAGTCACTGCTAGGAATGCCTCAGTGAAGAAAGTGAGTTTTCTCCTACGAATCCAGGTGGTCGCCAGTGCCTTGCTGGGAGCTCATCCCACGGCTTGCCCTAGCTAAAGTGCCAAGTAAACGCGACCCCAGGCCTCAAGGTAAGCACGAGTGTTTCCTCTCAGCAAAGCTTGCTGGGCAGCCATCTCCATGAACCCTGACTCGATGGAGTGCTTTAACTCCTCTACGGCTCTCCGGAGGCCTCAGAGAGTCGCGTATGAATTCCCTTCTGAGGGAGAGCGTGTGTGCCGTGAGTCCCCCGTTTGTCTTCCGAGCAACACAGCGCAGAACAGGCTGTTGGGGTCAACCCTTTCTATGCAGAGGGAAGGGCAATGAACTGATCCTCGCTTGCCTAGCTTGATTTCTACCGCTGTAAAGCAGCCCCAGGACAACGTTTTTGCCGGTATTATATTCAACGTGGCTCTCCCTCTGTGGGGGCCCTCTGAGCTGCACTGAAAGAATCCCTGAGCCTACAGAGCCCCCTGGCGGCTCTTACCTCTCATCTCTCTATTGGGACGCAAGGTACACTGTAGGTCCAGCCTGACAGAAAGAACAGAAAAACCGGTCAACTTGGGAGACATTTGGACGATACAAATTCACTTAGGCCTGACTAAGTCATTAAGCGGGTAATGCTAGGCACGGCATGCCAAAGACCCCGCCTGCAACGAAGTGTCATCATAGAAAGGCCCCGTGTGGCCGAAAGTCTCCAGTAGTCAGTCAGAGAGTGCCGGTGAATGCGCTGTGGGGTCAAGTTGGAAACTGGAGCATGTGGGAGAAGCCCGACTCTCCCCCTTTGAAAAGCAACTTCAGTGCAGCTTCCAAGCTGCCTGAACACCACACCACCAGGACACTGTTCACTCCACGGAGGCCTCTGAGGAGCAGTGAGCTTTTGCAAAAGAAACCAGGCGCTTGCGGTTCCTTCCTGGGAGCTCAGCCCAGAGCATACTGCAGCTAAAGTGCCAACTAAATGTGACCTCCAGTCACGAAGTAAGGTGCACATTTTCCCATTACCAGAGGCAGGGGTGCACCAGTTTCCAGGAAGTCTCAGTCAATGGACGGCTTTAGCTTTAGTATGCCTCACAGCGCTCAAGCCTCTCACGGGGGCACTTCTTTCCAAGGATGTGCACCGTGTACCAAAAGCCTTCTGAGCACAATCAAGGGAGACACGGCTCTGGGACCATCCCTCACTATGCAGGTGAAAGGGCCGGGAACTAATCTGTTCTCTATGGCTAGCGTTCCACAGCTTGGAAACAGCCCCAGGAGCACGGTTCTTGGGCAGGCTTTCTTTCCATGCGGGTCTGCCTCGTTGAGGACACCTAAGCTGCCCTGAAAGAAACCACCGGGGCTCCAATCCACTTTGGGGACTCGTGCTCGACGTCTCTCTAAGTGAGGCGGAAAGTAGACTTTAGGTCCAGCCCGAAATGAAGTCGAGATTTACTAGTCGAGCCTTGCTAGGCATTTGGAACATGCAAAGTCACCTACGCCTCCTGAGGGCATTTCGAGGATTAGGCCACTCAGCACATGCAGAACACACTGCATCCCAGAGTTTCATCGCAGAAGGCCGAATTGTGTTCCAAGGGCCTCCTTTGGCTTGTCAGAGAAGAGAGGTCTCTGTGCTGGGTGATCCGGTGTGTAAGTGAGAAGCCTGGAGTAAGGCAGTATTTTCCCCCATTTGAAAGGCAGATAGCGGCGGCCTCAAGGCTGACTGAAAGACAGTGCTGTTACCCGTCTTCTAGTCACTGCTAGGAATGCCTCAGTGAAGAAAGTGAGTTTTCTCCTACGAATCCAGGTGGTCGCCAGTGCCTTGCTGGGAGCTCATCCCACGGCTTGCCCTAGCTAAAGTGCCAAGTAAACGCGACCCCAGGCCTCAAGGTAAGCACGAGTGTTTCCTCTCAGCAAAGCTTGCTGGGCAGCCATCTCCATGAACCCTGACTCGATGGAGTGCTTTAACTCCTCTACGGCTCTCCGGAGGCCTCAGAGAGTCGCGTATGAATTCCCTTCTGAGGGAGAGCGTGTGTGCCGTGAGTCCCCCGTTTGTCTTCCGAGCAACACAGCGCAGAACAGGCTGTTGGGGTCAACCCTTTCTATGCAGAGGGAAGGGCAATGAACTGATCCTCGCTTGCCTAGCTTGATTTCTACCGCTGTAAAGCAGCCCCAGGACAACGTTTTTGCCGGTATTATATTCAACGTGGCTCTCCCTCTGTGGGGGCCCTCTGAGCTGCACTGAAAGAATCCCTGAGCCTACAGAGCCCCCTGGCGGCTCTTACCTCTCATCTCTCTATTGGGACGCAAGGTACACTGTAGGTCCAGCCTGACAGAAAGAACAGAAAAACCGGTCAACTTGGGAGACATTTGGACGATACAAATTCACTTAGGCCTGACTAAGTCATTAAGCGGGTAATGCTAGGCACGGCATGCCAAAGACCCCGCCTGCAACGAAGTGTCATCATAGAAAGGCCCCGTGTGGCCGAAAGTCTCCAGTAGTCAGTCAGAGAGTGCCGGTGAATGCGCTGTGGGGTCAAGTTGGAAACTGGAGCATGTGGGAGAAGCCCGACTCTCCCCCTTTGAAAAGCAACTTCAGTGCAGCTTCCAAGCTGCCTGAACACCACACCACCAGGACACTGTTCACTCCACGGAGGCCTCTGAGGAGCAGTGAGCTTTTGCAAAAGAAACCAGGCGCTTGCGGTTCCTTCCTGGGAGCTCAGCCCAGAGCATACTGCAGCTAAAGTGCCAACTAAATGTGACCTCCAGTCACGAAGTAAGGTGCACATTTTCCCATTACCAGAGGCAGGGGTGCACCAGTTTCCAGGAAGTCTCAGTCAATGGACGGCTTTAGCTTTAGTATGCCTCACAGCGCTCAAGCCTCTCACGGGGGCACTTCTTTCCAAGGATGTGCACCGTGTACCAAAAGCCTTCTGAGCACAATCAAGGGAGACACGGCTCTGGGACCATCCCTCACTATGCAGGTGAAAGGGCCGGGAACTAATCTGTTCTCTATGGCTAGCGTTCCACAGCTTGGAAACAGCCCCAGGAGCACGGTTCTTGGGCAGGCTTTCTTTCCATGCGGGTCTGCCTCGTTGAGGACACCTAAGCTGCCCTGAAAGAAACCACCGGGGCTCCAATCCACTTTGGGGACTCGTGCTCGACGTCTCTCTAAGTGAGGCGGAAAGTAGACTTTAGGTCCAGCCCGAAATGAAGTCGAGATTTACTAGTCGAGCCTTGCTAGGCATTTGGAACATGCAAAGTCACCTACGCCTCCTGAGGGCATTTCGAGGATTAGGCCACTCAGCACATGCAGAACACACTGCATCCCAGAGTTTCATCGCAGAAGGCCGAATTGTGTTCCAAGGGCCTCCTTTGGCTTGTCAGAGAAGAGAGGTCTCTGTGCTGGGTGATCCGGTGTGTAAGTGAGAAGCCTGGAGTAAGGCAGTATTTTCCCCCATTTGAAAGGCAGATAGCGGCGGCCTCAAGGCTGACTGAAAGACAGTGCTGTTACCCGTCTTCTAGTCACTGCTAGGAATGCCTCAGTGAAGAAAGTGAGTTTTCTCCTACGAATCCAGGTGGTCGCCAGTGCCTTGCTGGGAGCTCATCCCACGGCTTGCCCTAGCTAAAGTGCCAAGTAAACGCGACCCCAGGCCTCAAGGTAAGCACGAGTGTTTCCTCTCAGCAAAGCTTGCTGGGCAGCCATCTCCATGAACCCTGACTCGATGGAGTGCTTTAACTCCTCTACGGCTCTCCGGAGGCCTCAGAGAGTCGCGTATGAATTCCCTTCTGAGGGAGAGCGTGTGTGCCGTGAGTCCCCCGTTTGTCTTCCGAGCAACACAGCGCAGAACAGGCTGTTGGGGTCAACCCTTTCTATGCAGAGGGAAGGGCAATGAACTGATCCTCGCTTGCCTAGCTTGATTTCTACCGCTGTAAAGCAGCCCCAGGACAACGTTTTTGCCGGTATTATATTCAACGTGGCTCTCCCTCTGTGGGGGCCCTCTGAGCTGCACTGAAAGAATCCCTGAGCCTACAGAGCCCCCTGGCGGCTCTTACCTCTCATCTCTCTATTGGGACGCAAGGTACACTGTAGGTCCAGCCTGACAGAAAGAACAGAAAAACCGGTCAACTTGGGAGACATTTGGACGATACAAATTCACTTAGGCCTGACTAAGTCATTAAGCGGGTAATGCTAGGCACGGCATGCCAAAGACCCCGCCTGCAACGAAGTGTCATCATAGAAAGGCCCCGTGTGGCCGAAAGTCTCCAGTAGTCAGTCAGAGAGTGCCGGTGAATGCGCTGTGGGGTCAAGTTGGAAACTGGAGCATGTGGGAGAAGCCCGACTCTCCCCCTTTGAAAAGCAACTTCAGTGCAGCTTCCAAGCTGCCTGAACACCACACCACCAGGACACTGTTCACTCCACGGAGGCCTCTGAGGAGCAGTGAGCTTTTGCAAAAGAAACCAGGCGCTTGCGGTTCCTTCCTGGGAGCTCAGCCCAGAGCATACTGCAGCTAAAGTGCCAACTAAATGTGACCTCCAGTCACGAAGTAAGGTGCACATTTTCCCATTACCAGAGGCAGGGGTGCACCAGTTTCCAGGAAGTCTCAGTCAATGGACGGCTTTAGCTTTAGTATGCCTCACAGCGCTCAAGCCTCTCACGGGGGCACTTCTTTCCAAGGATGTGCACCGTGTACCAAAAGCCTTCTGAGCACAATCAAGGGAGACACGGCTCTGGGACCATCCCTCACTATGCAGGTGAAAGGGCCGGGAACTAATCTGTTCTCTATGGCTAGCGTTCCACAGCTTGGAAACAGCCCCAGGAGCACGGTTCTTGGGCAGGCTTTCTTTCCATGCGGGTCTGCCTCGTTGAGGACACCTAAGCTGCCCTGAAAGAAACCACCGGGGCTCCAATCCACTTTGGGGACTCGTGCTCGACGTCTCTCTAAGTGAGGCGGAAAGTAGACTTTAGGTCCAGCCCGAAATGAAGTCGAGATTTACTAGTCGAGCCTTGCTAGGCATTTGGAACATGCAAAGTCACCTACGCCTCCTGAGGGCATTTCGAGGATTAGGCCACTCAGCACATGCAGAACACACTGCATCCCAGAGTTTCATCGCAGAAGGCCGAATTGTGTTCCAAGGGCCTCCTTTGGCTTGTCAGAGAAGAGAGGTCTATGTGCTGGGTGATCCGGTGTGTAAGTGAGAAGCCTGGAGTAAGGCAGTATTTTCCCCCATTTGAAAGGCAGATAGCGGCGGCCTCAAGGCTGACTGAAAGACAGTGCTGTTACCCGTCTTCTAGTCACTGCTAGGAATGCCTCAGTGAAGAAAGTGAGTTTTCTCCTACGAATCCAGGTGGTCGCCAGTGCCTTGCTGGGAGCTCATCCCACGGCTTGCCCTAGCTAAAGTGCCAAGTAAACGCGACCCCAGGCCTCAAGGTAAGCACGAGTGTTTCCTCTCAGCAAAGCTTGCTGGGCAGCCATCTCCATGAACCCTGACTCGATGGAGTGCTTTAACTCCTCTACGGCTCTCCGGAGGCCTCAGAGAGTCGCGTATGAATTCCCTTCTGAGGGAGAGCGTGTGTGCCGTGAGTCCCCCGTTTGTCTTCCGAGCAACACAGCGCAGAACAGGCTGTTGGGGTCAACCCTTTCTATGCAGAGGGAAGGGCAATGAACTGATCCTCGCTTGCCTAGCTTGATTTCTACCGCTGTAAAGCAGCCCCAGGACAACGTTTTTGCCGGTATTATATTCAACGTGGCTCTCCCTCTGTGGGGGCCCTCTGAGCTGCACTGAAAGAATCCCTGAGCCTACAGAGCCCCCTGGCGGCTCTTACCTCTCATCTCTCTATTGGGACGCAAGGTACACTGTAGGTCCAGCCTGACAGAAAGAACAGAAAAACCGGTCAACTTGGGAGACATTTGGACGATACAAATTCACTTAGGCCTGACTAAGTCATTAAGCGGGTAATGCTAGGCACGGCATGCCAAAGACCCCGCCTGCAACGAAGTGTCATCATAGAAAGGCCCCGTGTGGCCGAAAGTCTCCAGTAGTCAGTCAGAGAGTGCCGGTGAATGCGCTGTGGGGTCAAGTTGGAAACTGGAGCATGTGGGAGAAGCCCGACTCTCCCCCTTTGAAAAGCAACTTCAGTGCAGCTTCCAAGCTGCCTGAACACCACACCACCAGGACACTGTTCACTCCACGGATGCCTCTGAGGAGCAGTGAGCTTTTGCAAAAGAAACCAGGCGCTTGCGGTTCCTTCCTGGGAGCTCAGCCCAGAGCATACTGCAGCTAAAGTGCCAACTAAATGTGACCTCCAGTCACGAAGTAAGGTGCACATTTTCCCATTACCAGAGGCAGGGGTGCACCAGTTTCCAGGAAGTCTCAGTCAATGGACGGCTTTAGCTTTAGTATGCCTCACAGCGCTCAAGCCTCTCACGGGGGCACTTCTTTCCAAGGATGTGCACCGTGTACCAAAAGCCTTCTGAGCACAATCAAGGGAGACACGGCTCTGGGACCATCCCTCACTATGCAGGTGAAAGGGCCGGGAACTAATCTGTTCTCTATGGCTAGCGTTCCACAGCTTGGAAACAGCCCCAGGAGCACGGTTCTTGGGCAGGCTTTCTTTCCATGCGGGTCTGCCTCGTTGAGGACACCTAAGCTGCCCTGAAAGAAACCACCGGGGCTCCAATCCACTTTGGGGACTCGTGCTCGACGTCTCTCTAAGTGAGGCGGAAAGTAGACTTTAGGTCCAGCCCGAAATGAAGTCGAGATTTACTAGTCGAGCCTTGCTAGGCATTTGGAACATGCAAAGTCACCTACGCCTCCTGAGGGCATTTCGAGGATTAGGCCACTCAGCACATGCAGAACACACTGCATCCCAGAGTTTCATCGCAGAAGGCCGAATTGTGTTCCAAGGGCCTCCTTTGGCTTGTCAGAGAAGAGAGGTCTATGTGCTGGGTGATCCGGTGTGTAAGTGAGAAGCCTGGAGTAAGGCAGTATTTTCCCCCATTTGAAAGGCAGATAGCGGCGGCCTCAAGGCTGACTGAAAGACAGTGCTGTTACCCGTCTTCTAGTCACTGCTAGGAATGCCTCAGTGAAGAAAGTGAGTTTTCTCCTACGAATCCAGGTGGTCGCCAGTGCCTTGCTGGGAGCTCATCCCACGGCTTGCCCTAGCTAAAGTGCCAAGTAAACGCGACCCCAGGCCTCAAGGTAAGCACGAGTGTTTCCTCTCAGCAAAGCTTGCTGGGCAGCCATCTCCATGAACCCTGACTCGATGGAGTGCTTTAACTCCTCTACGGCTCTCCGGAGGCCTCAGAGAGTCGCGTATGAATTCCCTTCTGAGGGAGAGCGTGTGTGCCGTGAGTCCCCCGTTTGTCTTCCGAGCAACACAGCGCAGAACAGGCTGTTGGGGTCAACCCTTTCTATGCAGAGGGAAGGGCAATGAACTGATCCTCGCTTGCCTAGCTTGATTTCTACCGCTGTAAAGCAGCCCCAGGACAACGTTTTTGCCGGTATTATATTCAACGTGGCTCTCCCTCTGTGGGGGCCCTCTGAGCTGCACTGAAAGAATCCCTGAGCCTACAGAGCCCCCTGGCGGCTCTTACCTCTCATCTCTCTATTGGGACGCAAGGTACACTGTAGGTCCAGCCTGACAGAAAGAACAGAAAAACCGGTCAACTTGGGAGACATTTGGACGATACAAATTCACTTAGGCCTGACTAAGTCATTAAGCGGGTAATGCTAGGCACGGCATGCCAAAGACCCCGCCTGCAACGAAGTGTCATCATAGAAAGGCCCCGTGTGGCCGAAAGTCTCCAGTAGTCAGTCAGAGAGTGCCGGTGAATGCGCTGTGGGGTCAAGTTGGAAACTGGAGCATGTGGGAGAAGCCCGACTCTCCCCCTTTGAAAAGCAACTTCAGTGCAGCTTCCAAGCTGCCTGAACACCACACCACCAGGACACTGTTCACTCCACGGATGCCTCTGAGGAGCAGTGAGCTTTTGCAAAAGAAACCAGGCGCTTGCGGTTCCTTCCTGGGAGCTCAGCCCAGAGCATACTGCAGCTAAAGTGCCAACTAAATGTGACCTCCAGTCACGAAGTAAGGTGCACATTTTCCCATTACCAGAGGCAGGGGTGCACCAGTTTCCAGGAAGTCTCAGTCAATGGACGGCTTTAGCTTTAGTATGCCTCACAGCGCTCAAGCCTCTCACGGGGGCACTTCTTTCCAAGGATGTGCACCGTGTACCAAAAGCCTTCTGAGCACAATCAAGGGAGACACGGCTCTGGGACCATCCCTCACTATGCAGGTGAAAGGGCCGGGAACTAATCTGTTCTCTATGGCTAGCGTTCCACAGCTTGGAAACAGCCCCAGGAGCACGGTTCTTGGGCAGGCTTTCTTTCCATGCGGGTCTGCCTCGTTGAGGACACCTAAGCTGCCCTGAAAGAAACCACCGGGGCTCCAATCCACTTTGGGGACTCGTGCTCGACGTCTCTCTAAGTGAGGCGGAAAGTAGACTTTAGGTCCAGCCCGAAATGAAGTCGAGATTTACTAGTCGAGCCTTGCTAGGCATTTGGAACATGCAAAGTCACCTACGCCTCCTGAGGGCATTTCGAGGATTAGGCCACTCAGCACATGCAGAACACACTGCATCCCAGAGTTTCATCGCAGAAGGCCGAATTGTGTTCCAAGGGCCTCCTTTGGCTTGTCAGAGAAGAGAGGTCTCTGTGCTGGGTGATCCGGTGTGTAAGTGAGAAGCCTGGAGTAAGGCAGTATTTTCCCCCATTTGAAAGGCAGATAGCGGCGGCCTCAAGGCTGACTGAAAGACAGTGCTGTTACCCGTCTTCTAGTCACTGCTAGGAATGCCTCAGTGAAGAAAGTGAGTTTTCTCCTACGAATCCAGGTGGTCGCCAGTGCCTTGCTGGGAGCTCATCCCACGGCTTGCCCTAGCTAAAGTGCCAAGTAAACGCGACCCCAGGCCTCAAGGTAAGCACGAGTGTTTCCTCTCAGCAAAGCTTGCTGGGCAGCCATCTCCATGAACCCTGACTCGATGGAGTGCTTTAACTCCTCTACGGCTCTCCGGAGGCCTCAGAGAGTCGCGTATGAATTCCCTTCTGAGGGAGAGCGTGTGTGCCGTGAGTCCCCCGTTTGTCTTCCGAGCAACACAGCGCAGAACAGGCTGTTGGGGTCAACCCTTTCTATGCAGAGGGAAGGGCAATGAACTGATCCTCGCTTGCCTAGCTTGATTTCTACCGCTGTAAAGCAGCCCCAGGACAACGTTTTTGCCGGTATTATATTCAACGTGGCTCTCCCTCTGTGGGGGCCCTCTGAGCTGCACTGAAAGAATCCCTGAGCCTACAGAGCCCCCTGGTGGCTCTTACCTCTCATCTCTCTATTGGGACGCAAGGTACACTGTAGGTCCAGCCTGACAGAAAGAACAGAAAAACCGGTCAACTTGGGAGACATTTGGACGATACAAATTCACTTAGGCCTGACTAAGTCATTAAGCGGGTAATGCTAGGCACGGCATGCCAAAGACCCCGCCTGCAACGAAGTGTCATCATAGAAAGGCCCCGTGTGGCCGAAAGTCTCCAGTAGTCAGTCAGAGAGTGCCGGTGAATGCGCTGTGGGGTCAAGTTGGAAACTGGAGCATGTGGGAGAAGCCCGACTCTCCCCCTTTGAAAAGCAACTTCAGTGCAGCTTCCAAGCTGCCTGAACACCACACCACCAGGACACTGTTCACTCCACGGATGCCTCTGAGGAGCAGTGAGCTTTTGCAAAAGAAACCAGGCGCTTGCGGTTCCTTCCTGGGAGCTCAGCCCAGAGCATACTGCAGCTAAAGTGCCAACTAAATGTGACCTCCAGTCACGAAGTAAGGTGCACATTTTCCCATTACCAGAGGCAGGGGTGCACCAGTTTCCAGGAAGTCTCAGTCAATGGACGGCTTTAGCTTTAGTATGCCTCACAGCGCTCAAGCCTCTCACGGGGGCACTTCTTTCCAAGGATGTGCACCGTGTACCAAAAGCCTTCTGAGCACAATCAAGGGAGACACGGCTCTGGGACCATCCCTCACTATGCAGGTGAAAGGGCCGGGAACTAATCTGTTCTCTATGGCTAGCGTTCCACAGCTTGGAAACAGCCCCAGGAGCACGGTTCTTGGGCAGGCTTTCTTTCCATGCGGGTCTGCCTCGTTGAGGACACCTAAGCTGCCCTGAAAGAAACCACCGGGGCTCCAATCCACTTTGGGGACTCGTGCTCGACGTCTCTCTAAGTGAGGCGGAAAGTAGACTTTAGGTCCAGCCCGAAATGAAGTCGAGATTTACTAGTCGAGCCTTGCTAGGCATTTGGAACATGCAAAGTCACCTACGCCTCCTGAGGGCATTTCGAGGATTAGGCCACTCAGCACATGCAGAACACACTGCATCCCAGAGTTTCATCGCAGAAGGCCGAATTGTGTTCCAAGGGCCTCCTTTGGCTTGTCAGAGAAGAGAGGTCTCTGTGCTGGGTGATCCGGTGTGTAAGTGAGAAGCCTGGAGTAAGGCAGTATTTTCCCCCATTTGAAAGGCAGATAGCGGCGGCCTCAAGGCTGACTGAAAGACAGTGCTGTTACCCGTCTTCTAGTCACTGCTAGGAATGCCTCAGTGAAGAAAGTGAGTTTTCTCCTACGAATCCAGGTGGTCGCCAGTGCCTTGCTGGGAGCTCATCCCACGGCTTGCCCTAGCTAAAGTGCCAAGTAAACGCGACCCCAGGCCTCAAGGTAAGCACGAGTGTTTCCTCTCAGCAAAGCTTGCTGGGCAGCCATCTCCATGAACCCTGACTCGATGGAGTGCTTTAACTCCTCTACGGCTCTCCGGAGGCCTCAGAGAGTCGCGTATGAATTCCCTTCTGAGGGAGAGCGTGTGTGCCGTGAGTCCCCCGTTTGTCTTCCGAGCAACACAGCGCAGAACAGGCTGTTGGGGTCAACCCTTTCTATGCAGAGGGAAGGGCAATGAACTGATCCTCGCTTGCCTAGCTTGATTTCTACCGCTGTAAAGCAGCCCCAGGACAACGTTTTTGCCGGTATTATATTCAACGTGGCTCTCCCTCTGTGGGGGCCCTCTGAGCTGCACTGAAAGAATCCCTGAGCCTACAGAGCCCCCTGGCGGCTCTTACCTCTCATCTCTCTATTGGGACGCAAGGTACACTGTAGGTCCAGCCTGACAGAAAGAACAGAAAAACCGGTCAACTTGGGAGACATTTGGACGATACAAATTCACTTAGGCCTGACTAAGTCATTAAGCGGGTAATGCTAGGCACGGCATGCCAAAGACCCCGCCTGCAACGAAGTGTCATCATAGAAAGGCCCCGTGTGGCCGAAAGTCTCCAGTAGTCAGTCAGAGAGTGCCGGTGAATGCGCTGTGGGGTCAAGTTGGAAACTGGAGCATGTGGGAGAAGCCCGACTCTCCCCCTTTGAAAAGCAACTTCAGTGCAGCTTCCAAGCTGCCTGAACACCACACCACCAGGACACTGTTCACTCCACGGATGCCTCTGAGGAGCAGTGAGCTTTTGCAAAAGAAACCAGGCGCTTGCGGTTCCTTCCTGGGAGCTCAGCCCAGAGCATACTGCAGCTAAAGTGCCAACTAAATGTGACCTCCAGTCACGAAGTAAGGTGCACATTTTCCCATTACCAGAGGCAGGGGTGCACCAGTTTCCAGGAAGTCTCAGTCAATGGACGGCTTTAGCTTTAGTATGCCTCACAGCGCTCAAGCCTCTCACGGGGGCACTTCTTTCCAAGGATGTGCACCGTGTACCAAAAGCCTTCTGAGCACAATCAAGGGAGACACGGCTCTGGGACCATCCCTCACTATGCAGGTGAAAGGGCCGGGAACTAATCTGTTCTCTATGGCTAGCGTTCCACAGCTTGGAAACAGCCCCAGGAGCACGGTTCTTGGGCAGGCTTTCTTTCCATGCGGGTCTGCCTCGTTGAGGACACCTAAGCTGCCCTGAAAGAAACCACCGGGGCTCCAATCCACTTTGGGGACTCGTGCTCGACGTCTCTCTAAGTGAGGCGGAAAGTAGACTTTAGGTCCAGCCCGAAATGAAGTCGAGATTTACTAGTCGAGCCTTGCTAGGCATTTGGAACATGCAAAGTCACCTACGCCTCCTGAGGGCATTTCGAGGATTAGGCCACTCAGCACATGCAGAACACACTGCATCCCAGAGTTTCATCGCAGAAGGCCGAATTGTGTTCCAAGGGCCTCCTTTGGCTTGTCAGAGAAGAGAGGTCTATGTGCTGGGTGATCCGGTGTGTAAGTGAGAAGCCTGGAGTAAGGCAGTATTTTCCCCCATTTGAAAGGCAGATAGCGGCGGCCTCAAGGCTGACTGAAAGACAGTGCTGTTACCCGTCTTCTAGTCACTGCTAGGAATGCCTCAGTGAAGAAAGTGAGTTTTCTCCTACGAATCCAGGTGGTCGCCAGTGCCTTGCTGGGAGCTCATCCCACGGCTTGCCCTAGCTAAAGTGCCAAGTAAACGCGACCCCAGGCCTCAAGGTAAGCACGAGTGTTTCCTCTCAGCAAAGCTTGCTGGGCAGCCATCTCCATGAACCCTGACTCGATGGAGTGCTTTAACTCCTCTACGGCTCTCCGGAGGCCTCAGAGAGTCGCGTATGAATTCCCTTCTGAGGGAGAGCGTGTGTGCCGTGAGTCCCCCGTTTGTCTTCCGAGCAACACAGCGCAGAACAGGCTGTTGGGGTCAACCCTTTCTATGCAGAGGGAAGGGCAATGAACTGATCCTCGCTTGCCTAGCTTGATTTCTACCGCTGTAAAGCAGCCCCAGGACAACGTTTTTGCCGGTATTATATTCAACGTGGCTCTCCCTCTGTGGGGGCCCTCTGAGCTGCACTGAAAGAATCCCTGAGCCTACAGAGCCCCCTGGCGGCTCTTACCTCTCATCTCTCTATTGGGACGCAAGGTACACTGTAGGTCCAGCCTGACAGAAAGAACAGAAAAACCGGTCAACTTGGGAGACATTTGGACGATACAAATTCACTTAGGCCTGACTAAGTCATTAAGCGGGTAATGCTAGGCACGGCATGCCAAAGACCCCGCCTGCAACGAAGTGTCATCATAGAAAGGCCCCGTGTGGCCGAAAGTCTCCAGTAGTCAGTCAGAGAGTGCCGGTGAATGCGCTGTGGGGTCAAGTTGGAAACTGGAGCATGTGGGAGAAGCCCGACTCTCCCCCTTTGAAAAGCAACTTCAGTGCAGCTTCCAAGCTGCCTGAACACCACACCACCAGGACACTGTTCACTCCACGGATGCCTCTGAGGAGCAGTGAGCTTTTGCAAAAGAAACCAGGCGCTTGCGGTTCCTTCCTGGGAGCTCAGCCCAGAGCATTCTGCAGCTAAAGTGCCAACTAAATGTGACCTCCAGTCACGAAGTAAGGTGCACATTTTCCCATTACCAGAGGCAGGGGTGCACCAGTTTCCAGGAAGTCTCAGTCAATGGACGGCTTTAGCTTTAGTATGCCTCACAGCGCTCAAGCCTCTCACGGGGGCACTTCTTTCCAAGGATGTGCACCGTGTACCAAAAGCCTTCTGAGCACAATCAAGGGAGACACGGCTCTGGGACCATCCCTCACTATGCAGGTGAAAGGGCCGGGAACTAATCTGTTCTCTATGGCTAGCGTTCCACAGCTTGGAAACAGCCCCAGGAGCACGGTTCTTGGGCAGGCTTTCTTTCCATGCGGGTCTGCCTCGTTGAGGACACCTAAGCTGCCCTGAAAGAAACCACCGGGGCTCCAATCCACTTTGGGGACTCGTGCTCGACGTCTCTCTAAGTGAGGCGGAAAGTAGACTTTAGGTCCAGCCCGAAATGAAGTCGAGATTTACTAGTCGAGCCTTGCTAGGCATTTGGAACATGCAAAGTCACCTACGCCTCCTGAGGGCATTTCGAGGATTAGGCCACTCAGCACATGCAGAACACACTGCATCCCAGAGTTTCATCGCAGAAGGCCGAATTGTGTTCCAAGGGCCTCCTTTGGCTTGTCAGAGAAGAGAGGTCTATGTGCTGGGTGATCCGGTGTGTAAGTGAGAAGCCTGGAGTAAGGCAGTATTTTCCCCCATTTGAAAGGCAGATAGCGGCGGCCTCAAGGCTGACTGAAAGACAGTGCTGTTACCCGTCTTCTAGTCACTGCTAGGAATGCCTCAGTGAAGAAAGTGAGTTTTCTCCTACGAATCCAGGTGGTCGCCAGTGCCTTGCTGGGAGCTCATCCCACGGCTTGCCCTAGCTAAAGTGCCAAGTAAACGCGACCCCAGGCCTCAAGGTAAGCACGAGTGTTTCCTCTCAGCAAAGCTTGCTGGGCAGCCATCTCCATGAACCCTGACTCGATGGAGTGCTTTAACTCCTCTACGGCTCTCCGGAGGCCTCAGAGAGTCGCGTATGAATTCCCTTCTGAGGGAGAGCGTGTGTGCCGTGAGTCCCCCGTTTGTCTTCCGAGCAACACAGCGCAGAACAGGCTGTTGGGGTCAACCCTTTCTATGCAGAGGGAAGGGCAATGAACTGATCCTCGCTTGCCTAGCTTGATTTCTACCGCTGTAAAGCAGCCCCAGGACAACGTTTTTGCCGGTATTATATTCAACGTGGCTCTCCCTCTGTGGGGGCCCTCTGAGCTGCACTGAAAGAATCCCTGAGCCTACAGAGCCCCCTGGCGGCTCTTACCTCTCATCTCTCTATTGGGACGCAAGGTACACTGTAGGTCCAGCCTGACAGAAAGAACAGAAAAACCGGTCAACTTGGGAGACATTTGGACGATACAAATTCACTTAGGCCTGACTAAGTCATTAAGCGGGTAATGCTAGGCACGGCATGCCAAAGACCCCGCCTGCAACGAAGTGTCATCATAGAAAGGCCCCGTGTGGCCGAAAGTCTCCAGTAGTCAGTCAGAGAGTGCCGGTGAATGCGCTGTGGGGTCAAGTTGGAAACTGGAGCATGTGGGAGAAGCCCGACTCTCCCCCTTTGAAAAGCAACTTCAGTGCAGCTTCCAAGCTGCCTGAACACCACACCACCAGGACACTGTTCACTCCACGGATGCCTCTGAGGAGCAGTGAGCTTTTGCAAAAGAAACCAGGCGCTTGCGGTTCCTTCCTGGGAGCTCAGCCCAGAGCATACTGCAGCTAAAGTGCCAACTAAATGTGACCTCCAGTCACGAAGTAAGGTGCACATTTTCCCATTACCAGAGGCAGGGGTGCACCAGTTTCCAGGAAGTCTCAGTCAATGGACGGCTTTAGCTTTAGTATGCCTCACAGCGCTCAAGCCTCTCACGGGGGCACTTCTTTCCAAGGATGTGCACCGTGTACCAAAAGCCTTCTGAGCACAATCAAGGGAGACACGGCTCTGGGACCATCCCTCACTATGCAGGTGAAAGGGCCGGGAACTAATCTGTTCTCTATGGCTAGCGTTCCACAGCTTGGAAACAGCCCCAGGAGCACGGTTCTTGGGCAGGCTTTCTTTCCATGCGGGTCTGCCTCGTTGAGGACACCTAAGCTGCCCTGAAAGAAACCACCGGGGCTCCAATCCACTTTGGGGACTCGTGCTCGACGTCTCTCTAAGTGAGGCGGAAAGTAGACTTTAGGTCCAGCCCGAAATGAAGTCGAGATTTACTAGTCGAGCCTTGCTAGGCATTTGGAACATGCAAAGTCACCTACGCCTCCTGAGGGCATTTCGAGGATTAGGCCACTCAGCACATGCAGAACACACTGCATCCCAGAGTTTCATCGCAGAAGGCCGAATTGTGTTCCAAGGGCCTCCTTTGGCTTGTCAGAGAAGAGAGGTCTCTGTGCTGGGTGATCCGGTGTGTAAGTGAGAAGCCTGGAGTAAGGCAGTATTTTCCCCCATTTGAAAGGCAGATAGCGGCGGCCTCAAGGCTGACTGAAAGACAGTGCTGTTACCCGTCTTCTAGTCACTGCTAGGAATGCCTCAGTGAAGAAAGTGAGTTTTCTCCTACGAATCCAGGTGGTCGCCAGTGCCTTGCTGGGAGCTCATCCCACGGCTTGCCCTAGCTAAAGTGCCAAGTAAACGCGACCCCAGGCCTCAAGGTAAGCACGAGTGTTTCCTCTCAGCAAAGCTTGCTGGGCAGCCATCTCCATGAACCCTGACTCGATGGAGTGCTTTAACTCCTCTACGGCTCTCCGGAGGCCTCAGAGAGTCGCGTATGAATTCCCTTCTGAGGGAGAGCGTGTGTGCCGTGAGTCCCCCGTTTGTCTTCCGAGCAACACAGCGCAGAACAGGCTGTTGGGGTCAACCCTTTCTATGCAGAGGGAAGGGCAATGAACTGATCCTCGCTTGCCTAGCTTGATTTCTACCGCTGTAAAGCAGCCCCAGGACAACGTTTTTGCCGGTATTATATTCAACGTGGCTCTCCCTCTGTGGGGGCCCTCTGAGCTGCACTGAAAGAATCCCTGAGCCTACAGAGCCCCCTGGCGGCTCTTACCTCTCATCTCTCTATTGGGACGCAAGGTACACTGTAGGTCCAGCCTGACAGAAAGAACAGAAAAACCGGTCAACTTGGGAGACATTTGGACGATACAAATTCACTTAGGCCTGACTAAGTCATTAAGCGGGTAATGCTAGGCACGGCATGCCAAAGACCCCGCCTGCAACGAAGTGTCATCATAGAAAGGCCCCGTGTGGCCGAAAGTCTCCAGTAGTCAGTCAGAGAGTGCCGGTGAATGCGCTGTGGGGTCAAGTTGGAAACTGGAGCATGTGGGAGAAGCCCGACTCTCCCCCTTTGAAAAGCAACTTCAGTGCAGCTTCCAAGCTGCCTGAACACCACACCACCAGGACACTGTTCACTCCACGGATGCCTCTGAGGAGCAGTGAGCTTTTGCAAAAGAAACCAGGCGCTTGCGGTTCCTTCCTGGGAGCTCAGCCCAGAGCATACTGCAGCTAAAGTGCCAACTAAATGTGACCTCCAGTCACGAAGTAAGGTGCACATTTTCCCATTACCAGAGGCAGGGGTGCACCAGTTTCCAGGAAGTCTCAGTCAATGGACGGCTTTAGCTTTAGTATGCCTCACAGCGCTCAAGCCTCTCACGGGGGCACTTCTTTCCAAGGATGTGCACCGTGTACCAAAAGCCTTCTGAGCACAATCAAGGGAGACACGGCTCTGGGACCATCCCTCACTATGCAGGTGAAAGGGCCGGGAACTAATCTGTTCTCTATGGCTAGCGTTCCACAGCTTGGAAACAGCCCCAGGAGCACGGTTCTTGGGCAGGCTTTCTTTCCATGCGGGTCTGCCTCGTTGAGGACACCTAAGCTGCCCTGAAAGAAACCACCGGGGCTCCAATCCACTTTGGGGACTCGTGCTCGACGTCTCTCTAAGTGAGGCGGAAAGTAGACTTTAGGTCCAGCCCGAAATGAAGTCGAGATTTACTAGTCGAGCCTTGCTAGGCATTTGGAACATGCAAAGTCACCTACGCCTCCTGAGGGCATTTCGAGGATTAGGCCACTCAGCACATGCAGAACACACTGCATCCCAGAGTTTCATCGCAGAAGGCCGAATTGTGTTCCAAGGGCCTCCTTTGGCTTGTCAGAGAAGAGAGGTCTCTGTGCTGGGTGATCCGGTGTGTAAGTGAGAAGCCTGGAGTAAGGCAGTATTTTCCCCCATTTGAAAGGCAGATAGCGGCGGCCTCAAGGCTGACTGAAAGACAGTGCTGTTACCCGTCTTCTAGTCACTGCTAGGAATGCCTCAGTGAAGAAAGTGAGTTTTCTCCTACGAATCCAGGTGGTCGCCAGTGCCTTGCTGGGAGCTCATCCCACGGCTTGCCCTAGCTAAAGTGCCAAGTAAACGCGACCCCAGGCCTCAAGGTAAGCACGAGTGTTTCCTCTCAGCAAAGCTTGCTGGGCAGCCATCTCCATGAACCCTGACTCGATGGAGTGCTTTAACTCCTCTACGGCTCTCCGGAGGCCTCAGAGAGTCGCGTATGAATTCCCTTCTGAGGGAGAGCGTGTGTGCCGTGAGTCCCCCGTTTGTCTTCCGAGCAACACAGCGCAGAACAGGCTGTTGGGGTCAACCCTTTCTATGCAGAGGGAAGGGCAATGAACTGATCCTCGCTTGCCTAGCTTGATTTCTACCGCTGTAAAGCAGCCCCAGGACAACGTTTTTGCCGGTATTATATTCAACGTGGCTCTCCCTCTGTGGGGGCCCTCTGAGCTGCACTGAAAGAATCCCTGAGCCTACAGAGCCCCCTGGCGGCTCTTACCTCTCATCTCTCTATTGGGACGCAAGGTACACTGTAGGTCCAGCCTGACAGAAAGAACAGAAAAACCGGTCAACTTGGGAGACATTTGGACGATACAAATTCACTTAGGCCTGACTAAGTCATTAAGCGGGTAATGCTAGGCACGGCATGCCAAAGACCCCGCCTGCAACGAAGTGTCATCATAGAAAGGCCCCGTGTGGCCGAAAGTCTCCAGTAGTCAGTCAGAGAGTGCCGGTGAATGCGCTGTGGGGTCAAGTTGGAAACTGGAGCATGTGGGAGAAGCCCGACTCTCCCCCTTTGAAAAGCAACTTCAGTGCAGCTTCCAAGCTGCCTGAACACCACACCACCAGGACACTGTTCACTCCACGGATGCCTCTGAGGAGCAGTGAGCTTTTGCAAAAGAAACCAGGCGCTTGCGGTTCCTTCCTGGGAGCTCAGCCCAGAGCATACTGTAGCTAAAGTGCCAACTAAATGTGACCTCCAGTCACGAAGTAAGGTGCACATTTTCCCATTACCAGAGGCAGGGGTGCACCAGTTTCCAGGAAGTCTCAGTCAATGGACGGCTTTAGCTTTAGTATGCCTCACAGCGCTCAAGCCTCTCACGGGGGCACTTCTTTCCAAGGATGTGCACCGTGTACCAAAAGCCTTCTGAGCACAATCAAGGGAGACACGGCTCTGGGACCATCCCTCACTATGCAGGTGAAAGGGCCGGGAACTAATCTGTTCTCTATGGCTAGCGTTCCACAGCTTGGAAACAGCCCCAGGAGCACGGTTCTTGGGCAGGCTTTCTTTCCATGCGGGTCTGCCTCGTTGAGGACACCTAAGCTGCCCTGAAAGAAACCACCGGGGCTCCAATCCACTTTGGGGACTCGTGCTCGACGTCTCTCTAAGTGAGGCGGAAAGTAGACTTTAGGTCCAGCCCGAAATGAAGTCGAGATTTACTAGTCGAGCCTTGCTAGGCATTTGGAACATGCAAAGTCACCTACGCCTCCTGAGGGCATTTCGAGGATTAGGCCACTCAGCACATGCAGAACACACTGCATCCCAGAGTTTCATCGCAGAAGGCCGAATTGTGTTCCAAGGGCCTCCTTTGGCTTGTCAGAGAAGAGAGGTCTCTGTGCTGGGTGATCCGGTGTGTAAGTGAGAAGCCTGGAGTAAGGCAGTATTTTCCCCCATTTGAAAGGCAGATAGCGGCGGCCTCAAGGCTGACTGAAAGACAGTGCTGTTACCCGTCTTCTAGTCACTGCTAGGAATGCCTCAGTGAAGAAAGTGAGTTTTCTCCTACGAATCCAGGTGGTCGCCAGTGCCTTGCTGGGAGCTCATCCCACGGCTTGCCCTAGCTAAAGTGCCAAGTAAACGCGACCCCAGGCCTCAAGGTAAGCACGAGTGTTTCCTCTCAGCAAAGCTTGCTGGGCAGCCATCTCCATGAACCCTGACTCGATGGAGTGCTTTAACTCCTCTACGGCTCTCCGGAGGCCTCAGAGAGTCGCGTATGAATTCCCTTCTGAGGGAGAGCGTGTGTGCCGTGAGTCCCCCGTTTGTCTTCCGAGCAACACAGCGCAGAACAGGCTGTTGGGGTCAACCCTTTCTATGCAGAGGGAAGGGCAATGAACTGATCCTCGCTTGCCTAGCTTGATTTCTACCGCTGTAAAGCAGCCCCAGGACAACGTTTTTGCCGGTATTATATTCAACGTGGCTCTCCCTCTGTGGGGGCCCTCTGAGCTGCACTGAAAGAATCCCTGAGCCTACAGAGCCCCCTGGCGGCTCTTACCTCTCATCTCTCTATTGGGACGCAAGGTACACTGTAGGTCCAGCCTGACAGAAAGAACAGAAAAACCGGTCAACTTGGGAGACATTTGGACGATACAAATTCACTTAGGCCTGACTAAGTCATTAAGCGGGTAATGCTAGGCACGGCATGCCAAAGACCCCGCCTGCAACGAAGTGTCATCATAGAAAGGCCCCGTGTGGCCGAAAGTCTCCAGTAGTCAGTCAGAGAGTGCCGGTGAATGCGCTGTGGGGTCAAGTTGGAAACTGGAGCATGTGGGAGAAGCCCGACTCTCCCCCTTTGAAAAGCAACTTCAGTGCAGCTTCCAAGCTGCCTGAACACCACACCACCAGGACACTGTTCACTCCACGGATGCCTCTGAGGAGCAGTGAGCTTTTGCAAAAGAAACCAGGCGCTTGCGGTTCCTTCCTGGGAGCTCAGCCCAGAGCATACTGCAGCTAAAGTGCCAACTAAATGTGACCTCCAGTCACGAAGTAAGGTGCACATTTTCCCATTACCAGAGGCAGGGGTGCACCAGTTTCCAGGAAGTCTCAGTCAATGGACGGCTTTAGCTTTAGTATGCCTCACAGCGCTCAAGCCTCTCACGGGGGCACTTCTTTCCAAGGATGTGCACCGTGTACCAAAAGCCTTCTGAGCACAATCAAGGGAGACACGGCTCTGGGACCATCCCTCACTATGCAGGTGAAAGGGCCGGGAACTAATCTGTTCTCTATGGCTAGCGTTCCACAGCTTGGAAACAGCCCCAGGAGCACGGTTCTTGGGCAGGCTTTCTTTCCATGCGGGTCTGCCTCGTTGAGGACACCTAAGCTGCCCTGAAAGAAACCACCGGGGCTCCAATCCACTTTGGGGACTCGTGCTCGACGTCTCTCTAAGTGAGGCGGAAAGTAGACTTTAGGTCCAGCCCGAAATGAAGTCGAGATTTACTAGTCGAGCCTTGCTAGGCATTTGGAACATGCAAAGTCACCTACGCCTCCTGAGGGCATTTCGAGGATTAGGCCACTCAGCACATGCAGAACACACTGCATCCCAGAGTTTCATCGCAGAAGGCCGAATTGTGTTCCAAGGGCCTCCTTTGGCTTGTCAGAGAAGAGAGGTCTCTGTGCTGGGTGATCCGGTGTGTAAGTGAGAAGCCTGGAGTAAGGCAGTATTTTCCCCCATTTGAAAGGCAGATAGCGGCGGCCTCAAGGCTGACTGAAAGACAGTGCTGTTACCCGTCTTCTAGTCACTGCTAGGAATGCCTCAGTGAAGAAAGTGAGTTTTCTCCTACGAATCCAGGTGGTCGCCAGTGCCTTGCTGGGAGCTCATCCCACGGCTTGCCCTAGCTAAAGTGCCAAGTAAACGCGACCCCAGGCCTCAAGGTAAGCACGAGTGTTTCCTCTCAGCAAAGCTTGCTGGGCAGCCATCTCCATGAACCCTGACTCGATGGAGTGCTTTAACTCCTCTACGGCTCTCCGGAGGCCTCAGAGAGTCGCGTATGAATTCCCTTCTGAGGGAGAGCGTGTGTGCCGTGAGTCCCCCGTTTGTCTTCCGAGCAACACAGCGCAGAACAGGCTGTTGGGGTCAACCCTTTCTATGCAGAGGGAAGGGCAATGAACTGATCCTCGCTTGCCTAGCTTGATTTCTACCGCTGTAAAGCAGCCCCAGGACAACGTTTTTGCCGGTATTATATTCAACGTGGCTCTCCCTCTGTGGGGGCCCTCTGAGCTGCACTGAAAGAATCCCTGAGCCTACAGAGCCCCCTGGCGGCTCTTACCTCTCATCTCTCTATTGGGACGCAAGGTACACTGTAGGTCCAGCCTGACAGAAAGAACAGAAAAACCGGTCAACTTGGGAGACATTTGGACGATACAAATTCACTTAGGCCTGACTAAGTCATTAAGCGGGTAATGCTAGGCACGGCATGCCAAAGACCCCGCCTGCAACGAAGTGTCATCATAGAAAGGCCCCGTGTGGCCGAAAGTCTCCAGTAGTCAGTCAGAGAGTGCCGGTGAATGCGCTGTGGGGTCAAGTTGGAAACTGGAGCATGTGGGAGAAGCCCGACTCTCCCCCTTTGAAAAGCAACTTCAGTGCAGCTTCCAAGCTGCCTGAACACCACACCACCAGGACACTGTTCACTCCACGGATGCCTCTGAGGAGCAGTGAGCTTTTGCAAAAGAAACCAGGCGCTTGCGGTTCCTTCCTGGGAGCTCAGCCCAGAGCATACTGCAGCTAAAGTGCCAACTAAATGTGACCTCCAGTCACGAAGTAAGGTGCACATTTTCCCATTACCAGAGGCAGGGGTGCACCAGTTTCCAGGAAGTCTCAGTCAATGGACGGCTTTAGCTTTAGTATGCCTCACAGCGCTCAAGCCTCTCACGGGGGCACTTCTTTCCAAGGATGTGCACCGTGTACCAAAAGCCTTCTGAGCACAACCAAGGGAGACACGGCTCTGGGACCATCCCTCACTATGCAGGTGAAAGGGCCGGGAACTAATCTGTTCTCTATGGCTAGCGTTCCACAGCTTGGAAACAGCCCCAGGAGCACGGTTCTTGGGCAGGCTTTCTTTCCATGCGGGTCTGCCTCGTTGAGGACACCTAAGCTGCCCTGAAAGAAACCACCGGGGCTCCAATCCACTTTGGGGACTCGTGCTCGACGTCTCTCTAAGTGAGGCGGAAAGTAGACTTTAGGTCCAGCCCGAAATGAAGTCGAGATTTACTAGTCGAGCCTTGCTAGGCATTTGGAACATGCAAAGTCACCTACGCCTCCTGAGGGCATTTCGAGGATTAGGCCACTCAGCACATGCAGAACACACTGCATCCCAGAGTTTCATCGCAGAAGGCCGAATTGTGTTCCAAGGGCCTCCTTTGGCTTGTCAGAGAAGAGAGGTCTCTGTGCTGGGTGATCCGGTGTGTAAGTGAGAAGCCTGGAGTAAGGCAGTATTTTCCCCCATTTGAAAGGCAGATAGCGGCGGCCTCAAGGCTGACTGAAAGACAGTGCTGTTACCCGTCTTCTAGTCACTGCTAGGAATGCCTCAGTGAAGAAAGTGAGTTTTCTCCTACGAATCCAGGTGGTCGCCAGTGCCTTGCTGGGAGCTCATCCCACGGCTTGCCCTAGCTAAAGTGCCAAGTAAACGCGACCCCAGGCCTCAAGGTAAGCACGAGTGTTTCCTCTCAGCAAAGCTTGCTGGGCAGCCATCTCCATGAACCCTGACTCGATGGAGTGCTTTAACTCCTCTACGGCTCTCCGGAGGCCTCAGAGAGTCGCGTATGAATTCCCTTCTGAGGGAGAGCGTGTGTGCCGTGAGTCCCCCGTTTGTCTTCCGAGCAACACAGCGCAGAACAGGCTGTTGGGGTCAACCCTTTCTATGCAGAGGGAAGGGCAATGAACTGATCCTCGCTTGCCTAGCTTGATTTCTACCGCTGTAAAGCAGCCCCAGGACAACGTTTTTGCCGGTATTATATTCAACGTGGCTCTCCCTCTGTGGGGGCCCTCTGAGCTGCACTGAAAGAATCCCTGAGCCTACAGAGCCCCCTGGCGGCTCTTACCTCTCATCTCTCTATTGGGACGCAAGGTACACTGTAGGTCCAGCCTGACAGAAAGAACAGAAAAACCGGTCAACTTGGGAGACATTTGGACGATACAAATTCACTTAGGCCTGACTAAGTCATTAAGCGGGTAATGCTAGGCACGGCATGCCAAAGACCCCGCCTGCAACGAAGTGTCATCATAGAAAGGCCCCGTGTGGCCGAAAGTCTCCAGTAGTCAGTCAGAGAGTGCCGGTGAATGCGCTGTGGGGTCAAGTTGGAAACTGGAGCATGTGGGAGAAGCCCGACTCTCCCCCTTTGAAAAGCAACTTCAGTGCAGCTTCCAAGCTGCCTGAACACCACACCACCAGGACACTGTTCACTCCACGGATGCCTCTGAGGAGCAGTGAGCTTTTGCAAAAGAAACCAGGCGCTTGCGGTTCCTTCCTGGGAGCTCAGCCCAGAGCATACTGCAGCTAAAGTGCCAACTAAATGTGACCTCCAGTCACGAAGTAAGGTGCACATTTTCCCATTACCAGAGGCAGGGGTGCACCAGTTTCCAGGAAGTCTCAGTCAATGGACGGCTTTAGCTTTAGTATGCCTCACAGCGCTCAAGCCTCTCACGGGGGCACTTCTTTCCAAGGATGTGCACCGTGTACCAAAAGCCTTCTGAGCACAATCAAGGGAGACACGGCTCTGGGACCATCCCTCACTATGCAGGTGAAAGGGCCGGGAACTAATCTGTTCTCTATGGCTAGCGTTCCACAGCTTGGAAACAGCCCCAGGAGCACGGTTCTTGGGCAGGCTTTCTTTCCATGCGGGTCTGCCTCGTTGAGGACACCTAAGCTGCCCTGAAAGAAACCACCGGGGCTCCAATCCACTTTGGGGACTCGTGCTCGACGTCTCTCTAAGTGAGGCGGAAAGTAGACTTTAGGTCCAGCCCGAAATGAAGTCGAGATTTACTAGTCGAGCCTTGCTAGGCATTTGGAACATGCAAAGTCACCTACGCCTCCTGAGGGCATTTCGAGGATTAGGCCACTCAGCACATGCAGAACACACTGCATCCCAGAGTTTCATCGCAGAAGGCCGAATTGTGTTCCAAGGGCCTCCTTTGGCTTGTCAGAGAAGAGAGGTCTATGTGCTGGGTGATCCGGTGTGTAAGTGAGAAGCCTGGAGTAAGGCAGTATTTTCCCCCATTTGAAAGGCAGATAGCGGCGGCCTCAAGGCTGACTGAAAGACAGTGCTGTTACCCGTCTTCTAGTCACTGCTAGGAATGCCTCAGTGAAGAAAGTGAGTTTTCTCCTACGAATCCAGGTGGTCGCCAGTGCCTTGCTGGGAGCTCATCCCACGGCTTGCCCTAGCTAAAGTGCCAAGTAAACGCGACCCCAGGCCTCAAGGTAAGCACGAGTGTTTCCTCTCAGCAAAGCTTGCTGGGCAGCCATCTCCATGAACCCTGACTCGATGGAGTGCTTTAACTCCTCTACGGCTCTCCGGAGGCCTCAGAGAGTCGCGTATGAATTCCCTTCTGAGGGAGAGCGTGTGTGCCGTGAGTCCCCCGTTTGTCTTCCGAGCAACACAGCGCAGAACAGGCTGTTGGGGTCAACCCTTTCTATGCAGAGGGAAGGGCAATGAACTGATCCTCGCTTGCCTAGCTTGATTTCTACCGCTGTAAAGCAGCCCCAGGACAACGTTTTTGCCGGTATTATATTCAACGTGGCTCTCCCTCTGTGGGGGCCCTCTGAGCTGCACTGAAAGAATCCCTGAGCCTACAGAGCCCCCTGGCGGCTCTTACCTCTCATCTCTCTATTGGGACGCAAGGTACACTGTAGGTCCAGCCTGACAGAAAGAACAGAAAAACCGGTCAACTTGGGAGACATTTGGACGATACAAATTCACTTAGGCCTGACTAAGTCATTAAGCGGGTAATGCTAGGCACGGCATGCCAAAGACCCCGCCTGCAACGAAGTGTCATCATAGAAAGGCCCCGTGTGGCCGAAAGTCTCCAGTAGTCAGTCAGAGAGTGCCGGTGAATGCGCTGTGGGGTCAAGTTGGAAACTGGAGCATGTGGGAGAAGCCCGACTCTCCCCCTTTGAAAAGCAACTTCAGTGCAGCTTCCAAGCTGCCTGAACACCACACCACCAGGACACTGTTCACTCCACGGATGCCTCTGAGGAGCAGTGAGCTTTTGCAAAAGAAACCAGGCGCTTGCGGTTCCTTCCTGGGAGCTCAGCCCAGAGCATTCTGCAGCTAAAGTGCCAACTAAATGTGACCTCCAGTCACGAAGTAAGGTGCACATTTTCCCATTACCAGAGGCAGGGGTGCACCAGTTTCCAGGAAGTCTCAGTCAATGGACGGCTTTAGCTTTAGTATGCCTCACAGCGCTCAAGCCTCTCACGGGGGCACTTCTTTCCAAGGATGTGCACCGTGTACCAAAAGCCTTCTGAGCACAATCAAGGGAGACACGGCTCTGGGACCATCCCTCACTATGCAGGTGAAAGGGCCGGGAACTAATCTGTTCTCTATGGCTAGCGTTCCACAGCTTGGAAACAGCCCCAGGAGCACGGTTCTTGGGCAGGCTTTCTTTCCATGCGGGTCTGCCTCGTTGAGGACACCTAAGCTGCCCTGAAAGAAACCACCGGGGCTCCAATCCACTTTGGGGACTCGTGCTCGACGTCTCTCTAAGTGAGGCGGAAAGTAGACTTTAGGTCCAGCCCGAAATGAAGTCGAGATTTACTAGTCGAGCCTTGCTAGGCATTTGGAACATGCAAAGTCACCTACGCCTCCTGAGGGCATTTCGAGGATTAGGCCACTCAGCACATGCAGAACACACTGCATCCCAGAGTTTCATCGCAGAAGGCCGAATTGTGTTCCAAGGGCCTCCTTTGGCTTGTCAGAGAAGAGAGGTCTATGTGCTGGGTGATCCGGTGTGTAAGTGAGAAGCCTGGAGTAAGGCAGTATTTTCCCCCATTTGAAAGGCAGATAGCGGCGGCCTCAAGGCTGACTGAAAGACAGTGCTGTTACCCGTCTTCTAGTCACTGCTAGGAATGCCTCAGTGAAGAAAGTGAGTTTTCTCCTACGAATCCAGGTGGTCGCCAGTGCCTTGCTGGGAGCTCATCCCACGGCTTGCCCTAGCTAAAGTGCCAAGTAAACGCGACCCCAGGCCTCAAGGTAAGCACGAGTGTTTCCTCTCAGCAAAGCTTGCTGGGCAGCCATCTCCATGAACCCTGACTCGATGGAGTGCTTTAACTCCTCTACGGCTCTCCGGAGGCCTCAGAGAGTCGCGTATGAATTCCCTTCTGAGGGAGAGCGTGTGTGCCGTGAGTCCCCCGTTTGTCTTCCGAGCAACACAGCGCAGAACAGGCTGTTGGGGTCAACCCTTTCTATGCAGAGGGAAGGGCAATGAACTGATCCTCGCTTGCCTAGCTTGATTTCTACCGCTGTAAAGCAGCCCCAGGACAACGTTTTTGCCGGTATTATATTCAACGTGGCTCTCCCTCTGTGGGGGCCCTCTGAGCTGCACTGAAAGAATCCCTGAGCCTACAGAGCCCCCTGGCGGCTCTTACCTCTCATCTCTCTATTGGGACGCAAGGTACACTGTAGGTCCAGCCTGACAGAAAGAACAGAAAAACCGGTCAACTTGGGAGACATTTGGACGATACAAATTCACTTAGGCCTGACTAAGTCATTAAGCGGGTAATGCTAGGCACGGCATGCCAAAGACCCCGCCTGCAACGAAGTGTCATCATAGAAAGGCCCCGTGTGGCCGAAAGTCTCCAGTAGTCAGTCAGAGAGTGCCGGTGAATGCGCTGTGGGGTCAAGTTGGAAACTGGAGCATGTGGGAGAAGCCCGACTCTCCCCCTTTGAAAAGCAACTTCAGTGCAGCTTCCAAGCTGCCTGAACACCACACCACCAGGACACTGTTCACTCCACGGATGCCTCTGAGGAGCAGTGAGCTTTTGCAAAAGAAACCAGGCGCTTGCGGTTCCTTCCTGGGAGCTCAGCCCAGAGCATACTGTAGCTAAAGTGCCAACTAAATGTGACCTCCAGTCACGAAGTAAGGTGCACATTTTCCCATTACCAGAGGCAGGGGTGCACCAGTTTCCAGGAAGTCTCAGTCAATGGACGGCTTTAGCTTTAGTATGCCTCACAGCGCTCAAGCCTCTCACGGGGGCACTTCTTTCCAAGGATGTGCACCGTGTACCAAAAGCCTTCTGAGCACAATCAAGGGAGACACGGCTCTGGGACCATCCCTCACTATGCAGGTGAAAGGGCCGGGAACTAATCTGTTCTCTATGGCTAGCGTTCCACAGCTTGGAAACAGCCCCAGGAGCACGGTTCTTGGGCAGGCTTTCTTTCCATGCGGGTCTGCCTCGTTGAGGACACCTAAGCTGCCCTGAAAGAAACCACCGGGGCTCCAATCCACTTTGGGGACTCGTGCTCGACGTCTCTCTAAGTGAGGCGGAAAGTAGACTTTAGGTCCAGCCCGAAATGAAGTCGAGATTTACTAGTCGAGCCTTGCTAGGCATTTGGAACATGCAAAGTCACCTACGCCTCCTGAGGGCATTTCGAGGATTAGGCCACTCAGCACATGCAGAACACACTGCATCCCAGAGTTTCATCGCAGAAGGCCGAATTGTGTTCCAAGGGCCTCCTTTGGCTTGTCAGAGAAGAGAGGTCTCTGTGCTGGGTGATCCGGTGTGTAAGTGAGAAGCCTGGAGTAAGGCAGTATTTTCCCCCATTTGAAAGGCAGATAGCGGCGGCCTCAAGGCTGACTGAAAGACAGTGCTGTTACCCGTCTTCTAGTCACTGCTAGGAATGCCTCAGTGAAGAAAGTGAGTTTTCTCCTACGAATCCAGGTGGTCGCCAGTGCCTTGCTGGGAGCTCATCCCACGGCTTGCCCTAGCTAAAGTGCCAAGTAAACGCGACCCCAGGCCTCAAGGTAAGCACGAGTGTTTCCTCTCAGCAAAGCTTGCTGGGCAGCCATCTCCATGAACCCTGACTCGATGGAGTGCTTTAACTCCTCTACGGCTCTCCGGAGGCCTCAGAGAGTCGCGTATGAATTCCCTTCTGAGGGAGAGCGTGTGTGCCGTGAGTCCCCCGTTTGTCTTCCGAGCAACACAGCGCAGAACAGGCTGTTGGGGTCAACCCTTTCTATGCAGAGGGAAGGGCAATGAACTGATCCTCGCTTGCCTAGCTTGATTTCTACCGCTGTAAAGCAGCCCCAGGACAACGTTTTTGCCGGTATTATATTCAACGTGGCTCTCCCTCTGTGGGGGCCCTCTGAGCTGCACTGAAAGAATCCCTGAGCCTACAGAGCCCCCTGGCGGCTCTTACCTCTCATCTCTCTATTGGGACGCAAGGTACACTGTAGGTCCAGCCTGACAGAAAGAACAGAAAAACCGGTCAACTTGGGAGACATTTGGACGATACAAATTCACTTAGGCCTGACTAAGTCATTAAGCGGGTAATGCTAGGCACGGCATGCCAAAGACCCCGCCTGCAACGAAGTGTCATCATAGAAAGGCCCCGTGTGGCCGAAAGTCTCCAGTAGTCAGTCAGAGAGTGCCGGTGAATGCGCTGTGGGGTCAAGTTGGAAACTGGAGCATGTGGGAGAAGCCCGACTCTCCCCCTTTGAAAAGCAACTTCAGTGCAGCTTCCAAGCTGCCTGAACACCACACCACCAGGACACTGTTCACTCCACGGATGCCTCTGAGGAGCAGTGAGCTTTTGCAAAAGAAACCAGGCGCTTGCGGTTCCTTCCTGGGAGCTCAGCCCAGAGCATACTGTAGCTAAAGTGCCAACTAAATGTGACCTCCAGTCACGAAGTAAGGTGCACATTTTCCCATTACCAGAGGCAGGGGTGCACCAGTTTCCAGGAAGTCTCAGTCAATGGACGGCTTTAGCTTTAGTATGCCTCACAGCGCTCAAGCCTCTCACGGGGGCACTTCTTTCCAAGGATGTGCACCGTGTACCAAAAGCCTTCTGAGCACAATCAAGGGAGACACGGCTCTGGGACCATCCCTCACTATGCAGGTGAAAGGGCCGGGAACTAATCTGTTCTCTATGGCTAGCGTTCCACAGCTTGGAAACAGCCCCAGGAGCACGGTTCTTGGGCAGGCTTTCTTTCCATGCGGGTCTGCCTCGTTGAGGACACCTAAGCTGCCCTGAAAGAAACCACCGGGGCTCCAATCCACTTTGGGGACTCGTGCTCGACGTCTCTCTAAGTGAGGCGGAAAGTAGACTTTAGGTCCAGCCCGAAATGAAGTCGAGATTTACTAGTCGAGCCTTGCTAGGCATTTGGAACATGCAAAGTCACCTACGCCTCCTGAGGGCATTTCGAGGATTAGGCCACTCAGCACATGCAGAACACACTGCATCCCAAAGTTTCATCGCAGAAGGCCGAATTGTGTTCCAAGGGCCTCCTTTGGCTTGTCAGAGAAGAGAGGTCTCTGTGCTGGGTGATCCGGTGTGTAAGTGAGAAGCCTGGAGTAAGGCAGTATTTTCCCCCATTTGAAAGGCAGATAGCGGCGGCCTCAAGGCTGACTGAAAGACAGTGCTGTTACCCGTCTTCTAGTCACTGCTAGGAATGCCTCAGTGAAGAAAGTGAGTTTTCTCCTACGAATCCAGGTGGTCGCCAGTGCCTTGCTGGGAGCTCATCCCACGGCTTGCCCTAGCTAAAGTGCCAAGTAAACGCGACCCCAGGCCTCAAGGTAAGCACGAGTGTTTCCTCTCAGCAAAGCTTGCTGGGCAGCCATCTCCATGAACCCTGACTCGATGGAGTGCTTTAACTCCTCTACGGCTCTCCGGAGGCCTCAGAGAGTCGCGTATGAATTCCCTTCTGAGGGAGAGCGTGTGTGCCGTGAGTCCCCCGTTTGTCTTCCGAGCAACACAGCGCAGAACAGGCTGTTGGGGTCAACCCTTTCTATGCAGAGGGAAGGGCAATGAACTGATCCTCGCTTGCCTAGCTTGATTTCTACCGCTGTAAAGCAGCCCCAGGACAACGTTTTTGCCGGTATTATATTCAACGTGGCTCTCCCTCTGTGGGGGCCCTCTGAGCTGCACTGAAAGAATCCCTGAGCCTACAGAGCCCCCTGGCGGCTCTTACCTCTCATCTCTCTATTGGGACGCAAGGTACACTGTAGGTCCAGCCTGACAGAAAGAACAGAAAAACCGGTCAACTTGGGAGACATTTGGACGATACAAATTCACTTAGGCCTGACTAAGTCATTAAGCGGGTAATGCTAGGCACGGCATGCCAAAGACCCCGCCTGCAACGAAGTGTCATCATAGAAAGGCCCCGTGTGGCCGAAAGTCTCCAGTAGTCAGTCAGAGAGTGCCGGTGAATGCGCTGTGGGGTCAAGTTGGAAACTGGAGCATGTGGGAGAAGCCCGACTCTCCCCCTTTGAAAAGCAACTTCAGTGCAGCTTCCAAGCTGCCTGAACACCACACCACCAGGACACTGTTCACTCCACGGATGCCTCTGAGGAGCAGTGAGCTTTTGCAAAAGAAACCAGGCGCTTGCGGTTCCTTCCTGGGAGCTCAGCCCAGAGCATACTGTAGCTAAAGTGCCAACTAAATGTGACCTCCAGTCACGAAGTAAGGTGCACATTTTCCCATTACCAGAGGCAGGGGTGCACCAGGTTCCAGGAAGTCTCAGTCAATGGACGGCTTTAGCTTTAGTATGCCTCACAGCGCTCAAGCCTCTCACGGGGGCACTTCTTTCCAAGGATGTGCACCGTGTACCAAAAGCCTTCTGAGCACAATCAAGGGAGACACGGCTCTGGGACCATCCCTCACTATGCAGGTGAAAGGGCCGGGAACTAATCTGTTCTCTATGGCTAGCGTTCCACAGCTTGGAAACAGCCCCAGGAGCACGGTTCTTGGGCAGGCTTTCTTTCCATGCGGGTCTGCCTCGTTGAGGACACCTAAGCTGCCCTGAAAGAAACCACCGGGGCTCCAATCCACTTTGGGGACTCGTGCTCGACGTCTCTCTAAGTGAGGCGGAAAGTAGACTTTAGGTCCAGCCCGAAATGAAGTCGAGATTTACTAGTCGAGCCTTGCTAGGCATTTGGAACATGCAAAGTCACCTACGCCTCCTGAGGGCATTTCGAGGATTAGGCCACTCAGCACATGCAGAACACACTGCATCCCAGAGTTTCATCGCAGAAGGCCGAATTGTGTTCCAAGGGCCTCCTTTGGCTTGTCAGAGAAGAGAGGTCTCTGTGCTGGGTGATCCGGTGTGTAAGTGAGAAGCCTGGAGTAAGGCAGTATTTTCCCCCATTTGAAAGGCAGATAGCGGCGGCCTCAAGGCTGACTGAAAGACAGTGCTGTTACCCGTCTTCTAGTCACTGCTAGGAATGCCTCAGTGAAGAAAGTGAGTTTTCTCCTACGAATCCAGGTGGTCGCCAGTGCCTTGCTGGGAGCTCATCCCACGGCTTGCCCTAGCTAAAGTGCCAAGTAAACGCGACCCCAGGCCTCAAGGTAAGCACGAGTGTTTCCTCTCAGCAAAGCTTGCTGGGCAGCCATCTCCATGAACCCTGACTCGATGGAGTGCTTTAACTCCTCTACGGCTCTCCGGAGGCCTCAGAGAGTCGCGTATGAATTCCCTTCTGAGGGAGAGCGTGTGTGCCGTGAGTCCCCCGTTTGTCTTCCGAGCAACACAGCGCAGAACAGGCTGTTGGGGTCAACCCTTTCTATGCAGAGGGAAGGGCAATGAACTGATCCTCGCTTGCCTAGCTTGATTTCTACCGCTGTAAAGCAGCCCCAGGACAACGTTTTTGCCGGTATTATATTCAACGTGGCTCTCCCTCTGTGGGGGCCCTCTGAGCTGCACTGAAAGAATCCCTGAGCCTACAGAGCCCCCTGGCGGCTCTTACCTCTCATCTCTCTATTGGGACGCAAGGTACACTGTAGGTCCAGCCTGACAGAAAGAACAGAAAAACCGGTCAACTTGGGAGACATTTGGACGATACAAATTCACTTAGGCCTGACTAAGTCATTAAGCGGGTAATGCTAGGCACGGCATGCCAAAGACCCCGCCTGCAACGAAGTGTCATCATAGAAAGGCCCCGTGTGGCCGAAAGTCTCCAGTAGTCAGTCAGAGAGTGCCGGTGAATGCGCTGTGGGGTCAAGTTGGAAACTGGAGCATGTGGGAGAAGCCCGACTCTCCCCCTTTGAAAAGCAACTTCAGTGCAGCTTCCAAGCTGCCTGAACACCACACCACCAGGACACTGTTCACTCCACGGATGCCTCTGAGGAGCAGTGAGCTTTTGCAAAAGAAACCAGGCGCTTGCGGTTCCTTCCTGGGAGCTCAGCCCAGAGCATACTGTAGCTAAAGTGCCAACTAAATGTGACCTCCAGTCACGAAGTAAGGTGCACATTTTCCCATTACCAGAGGCAGGGGTGCACCAGTTTCCAGGAAGTCTCAGTCAATGGACGGCTTGAGCTTTAGTATGCCTCACAGCGCTCAAGCCTCTCACGGGGGCACTTCTTTCCAAGGATGTGCACCGTGTACCAAAAGCCTTCTGAGCACAATCAAGGGAGACACGGCTCTGGGACCATCCCTCACTATGCAGGTGAAAGGGCCGGGAACTAATCTGTTCTCTATGGCTAGCGTTCCACAGCTTGGAAACAGCCCCAGGAGCACGGTTCTTGGGCAGGCTTTCTTTCCATGCGGGTCTGCCTCGTTGAGGACACCTAAGCTGCCCTGAAAGAAACCACCGGGGCTCCAATCCACTTTGGGGACTCGTGCTCGACGTCTCTCTAAGTGAGGCGGAAAGTAGACTTTAGGTCCAGCCCGAAATGAAGTCGAGATTTACTAGTCGAGCCTTGCTAGGCATTTGGAACATGCAAAGTCACCTACGCCTCCTGAGGGCATTTCGAGGATTAGGCCACTCAGCACATGCAGAACACACTGCATCCCAGAGTTTCATCGCAGAAGGCCGAATTGTGTTCCAAGGGCCTCCTTTGGCTTGTCAGAGAAGAGAGGTCTCTGTGCTGGGTGATCCGGTGTGTAAGTGAGAAGCCTGGAGTAAGGCAGTATTTTCCCCCATTTGAAAGGCAGATAGCGGCGGCCTCAAGGCTGACTGAAAGACAGTGCTGTTACCCGTCTTCTAGTCACTGCTAGGAATGCCTCAGTGAAGAAAGTGAGTTTTCTCCTACGAATCCAGGTGGTCGCCAGTGCCTTGCTGGGAGCTCATCCCACGGCTTGCCCTAGCTAAAGTGCCAAGTAAACGCGACCCCAGGCCTCAAGGTAAGCACGAGTGTTTCCTCTCAGCAAAGCTTGCTGGGCAGCCATCTCCATGAACCCTGACTCGATGGAGTGCTTTAACTCCTCTACGGCTCTCCGGAGGCCTCAGAGAGTCGCGTATGAATTCCCTTCTGAGGGAGAGCGTGTGTGCCGTGAGTCCCCCGTTTGTCTTCCGAGCAACACAGCGCAGAACAGGCTGTTGGGGTCAACCCTTTCTATGCAGAGGGAAGGGCAATGAACTGATCCTCGCTTGCCTAGCTTGATTTCTACCGCTGTAAAGCAGCCCCAGGACAACGTTTTTGCCGGTATTATATTCAACGTGGCTCTCCCTCTGTGGGGGCCCTCTGAGCTGCACTGAAAGAATCCCTGAGCCTACAGAGCCCCCTGGCGGCTCTTACCTCTCATCTCTCTATTGGGACGCAAGGTACACTGTAGGTCCAGCCTGACAGAAAGAACAGAAAAACCGGTCAACTTGGGAGACATTTGGACGATACAAATTCACTTAGGCCTGACTAAGTCATTAAGCGGGTAATGCTAGGCACGGCATGCCAAAGACCCCGCCTGCAACGAAGTGTCATCATAGAAAGGCCCCGTGTGGCCGAAAGTCTCCAGTAGTCAGTCAGAGAGTGCCGGTGAATGCGCTGTGGGGTCAAGTTGGAAACTGGAGCATGTGGGAGAAGCCCGACTCTCCCCCTTTGAAAAGCAACTTCAGTGCAGCTTCCAAGCTGCCTGAACACCACACCACCAGGACACTGTTCACTCCACGGATGCCTCTGAGGAGCAGTGAGCTTTTGCAAAAGAAACCAGGCGCTTGCGGTTCCTTCCTGGGAGCTCAGCCCAGAGCATACTGTAGCTAAAGTGCCAACTAAATGTGACCTCCAGTCACGAAGTAAGGTGCACATTTTCCCATTACCAGAGGCAGGGGTGCACCAGTTTCCAGGAAGTCTCAGTCAATGGACGGCTTTAGCTTTAGTATGCCTCACAGCGCTCAAGCCTCTCACGGGGGCACTTCTTTCCAAGGATGTGCACCGTGTACCAAAAGCCTTCTGAGCACAATCAAGGGAGACACGGCTCTGGGACCATCCCTCACTATGCAGGTGAAAGGGCCGGGAACTAATCTGTTCTCTATGGCTAGCGTTCCACAGCTTGGAAACAGCCCCAGGAGCACGGTTCTTGGGCAGGCTTTCTTTCCATGCGGGTCTGCCTCGTTGAGGACACCTAAGCTGCCCTGAAAGAAACCACCGGGGCTCCAATCCACTTTGGGGACTCGTGCTCGACGTCTCTCTAAGTGAGGCGGAAAGTAGACTTTAGGTCCAGCCCGAAATGAAGTCGAGATTTACTAGTCGAGCCTTGCTAGGCATTTGGAACATGCAAAGTCACCTACGCCTCCTGAGGGCATTTCGAGGATTAGGCCACTCAGCACATGCAGAACACACTGCATCCCAGAGTTTCATCGCAGAAGGCCGAATTGTGTTCCAAGGGCCTCCTTTGGCTTGTCAGAGAAGAGAGGTCTATGTGCTGGGTGATCCGGTGTGTAAGTGAGAAGCCTGGAGTAAGGCAGTATTTTCCCCCATTTGAAAGGCAGATAGCGGCGGCCTCAAGGCTGACTGAAAGACAGTGCTGTTACCCGTCTTCTAGTCACTGCTAGGAATGCCTCAGTGAAGAAAGTGAGTTTTCTCCTACGAATCCAGGTGGTCGCCAGTGCCTTGCTGGGAGCTCATCCCACGGCTTGCCCTAGCTAAAGTGCCAAGTAAACGCGACCCCAGGCCTCAAGGTAAGCACGAGTGTTTCCTCTCAGCAAAGCTTGCTGGGCAGCCATCTCCATGAACCCTGACTCGATGGAGTGCTTTAACTCCTCTACGGCTCTCCAGAGGCCTCAGAGAGTCGCGTATGAATTCCCTTCTGAGGGAGAGCGTGTGTGCCGTGAGTCCCCCGTTTGTCTTCCGAGCAACACAGCGCAGAACAGGCTGTTGGGGTCAACCCTTTCTATGCAGAGGGAAGGGCAATGAACTGATCCTCGCTTGCCTAGCTTGATTTCTACCGCTGTAAAGCAGCCCCAGGACAACGTTTTTGCCGGTATTATATTCAACGTGGCTCTCCCTCTGTGGGGGCCCTCTGAGCTGCACTGAAAGAATCCCTGAGCCTACAGAGCCCCCTGGCGGCTCTTACCTCTCATCTCTCTATTGGGACGCAAGGTACACTGTAGGTCCAGCCTGACAGAAAGAACAGAAAAACCGGTCAACTTGGGAGACATTTGGACGATACAAATTCACTTAGGCCTGACTAAGTCATTAAGCGGGTAATGCTAGGCACGGCATGCCAAAGACCCCGCCTGCAACGAAGTGTCATCATAGAAAGGCCCCGTGTGGCCGAAAGTCTCCAGTAGTCAGTCAGAGAGTGCCGGTGAATGCGCTGTGGGGTCAAGTTGGAAACTGGAGCATGTGGGAGAAGCCCGACTCTCCCCCTTTGAAAAGCAACTTCAGTGCAGCTTCCAAGCTGCCTGAACACCACACCACCAGGACACTGTTCACTCCACGGATGCCTCTGAGGAGCAGTGAGCTTTTGCAAAAGAAACCAGGCGCTTGCGGTTCCTTCCTGGGAGCTCAGCCCAGAGCATACTGTAGCTAAAGTGCCAACTAAATGTGACCTCCAGTCACGAAGTAAGGTGCACATTTTCCCATTACCAGAGGCAGGGGTGCACCAGTTTCCAGGAAGTCTCAGTCAATGGACGGCTTTAGCTTTAGTATGCCTCACAGCGCTCAAGCCTCTCACGGGGGCACTTCTTTCCAAGGATGTGCACCGTGTACCAAAAGCCTTCTGAGCACAATCAAGGGAGACACGGCTCTGGGACCATCCCTCACTATGCAGGTGAAAGGGCCGGGAACTAATCTGTTCTCTATGGCTAGCGTTCCACAGCTTGGAAACAGCCCCAGGAGCACGGTTCTTGGGCAGGCTTTCTTTCCATGCGGGTCTGCCTCGTTGAGGACACCTAAGCTGCCCTGAAAGAAACCACCGGGGCTCCAATCCACTTTGGGGACTCGTGCTCGACGTCTCTCTAAGTGAGGCGGAAAGTAGACTTTAGGTCCAGCCCGAAATGAAGTCGAGATTTACTAGTCGAGCCTTGCTAGGCATTTGGAACATGCAAAGTCACCTACGCCTCCTGAGGGCATTTCGAGGATTAGGCCACTCAGCACATGCAGAACACACTGCATCCCAGAGTTTCATCGCAGAAGGCCGAATTGTGTTCCAAGGGCCTCCTTTGGCTTGTCAGAGAAGAGAGGTCTCTGTGCTGGGTGATCCGGTGTGTAAGTGAGAAGCCTGGAGTAAGGCAGTATTTTCCCCCATTTGAAAGGCAGATAGCGGCGGCCTCAAGGCTGACTGAAAGACAGTGCTGTTACCCGTCTTCTAGTCACTGCTAGGAATGCCTCAGTGAAGAAAGTGAGTTTTCTCCTACGAATCCAGGTGGTCGCCAGTGCCTTGCTGGGAGCTCATCCCACGGCTTGCCCTAGCTAAAGTGCCAAGTAAACGCGACCCCAGGCCTCAAGGTAAGCACGAGTGTTTCCTCTCAGCAAAGCTTGCTGGGCAGCCATCTCCATGAACCCTGACTCGATGGAGTGCTTTAACTCCTCTACGGCTCTCCGGAGGCCTCAGAGAGTCGCGTATGAATTCCCTTCTGAGGGAGAGCGTGTGTGCCGTGAGTCCCCCGTTTGTCTTCCGAGCAACACAGCGCAGAACAGGCTGTTGGGGTCAACCCTTTCTATGCAGAGGGAAGGGCAATGAACTGATCCTCGCTTGCCTAGCTTGATTTCTACCGCTGTAAAGCAGCCCCAGGACAACGTTTTTGCCGGTATTATATTCAACGTGGCTCTCCCTCTGTGGGGGCCCTCTGAGCTGCACTGAAAGAATCCCTGAGCCTACAGAGCCCCCTGGCGGCTCTTACCTCTCATCTCTCTATTGGGACGCAAGGTACACTGTAGGTCCAGCCTGACAGAAAGAACAGAAAAACCGGTCAACTTGGGAGACATTTGGACGATACAAATTCACTTAGGCCTGACTAAGTCATTAAGCGGGTAATGCTAGGCACGGCATGCCAAAGACCCCGCCTGCAACGAAGTGTCATCATAGAAAGGCCCCGTGTGGCCGAAAGTCTCCAGTAGTCAGTCAGAGAGTGCCGGTGAATGCGCTGTGGGGTCAAGTTGGAAACTGGAGCATGTGGGAGAAGCCCGACTCTCCCCCTTTGAAAAGCAACTTCAGTGCAGCTTCCAAGCTGCCTGAACACCACACCACCAGGACACTGTTCACTCCACGGATGCCTCTGAGGAGCAGTGAGCTTTTGCAAAAGAAACCAGGCGCTTGCGGTTCCTTCCTGGGAGCTCAGCCCAGAGCATACTGTAGCTAAAGTGCCAACTAAATGTGACCTCCAGTCACGAAGTAAGGTGCACATTTTCCCATTACCAGAGGCAGGGGTGCACCAGGTTCCAGGAAGTCTCAGTCAATGGACGGCTTTAGCTTTAGTATGCCTCACAGCGCTCAAGCCTCTCACGGGGGCACTTCTTTCCAAGGATGTGCACCGTGTACCAAAAGCCTTCTGAGCACAATCAAGGGAGACACGGCTCTGGGACCATCCCTCACTATGCAGGTGAAAGGGCCGGGAACTAATCTGTTCTCTATGGCTAGCGTTCCACAGCTTGGAAACAGCCCCAGGAGCACGGTTCTTGGGAAGGCTTTCTTTCCATGCGGGTCTGCCTCGTTGAGGACACCTAAGCTGCCCTGAAAGAAACCACCGGGGCTCCAATCCACTTTGGGGACTCGTGCTCGACGTCTCTCTAAGTGAGGCGGAAAGTAGACTTTAGGTCCAGCCCGAAATGAAGTCGAGATTTACTAGTCGAGCCTTGCTAGGCATTTGGAACATGCAAAGTCACCTACGCCTCCTGAGGGCATTTCGAGGATTAGGCCACTCAGCACATGCAGAACACACTGCATCCCAAAGTTTCATCGCAGAAGGCCGAATTGTGTTCCAAGGGCCTCCTTTGGCTTGTCAGAGAAGAGAGGTCTCTGTGCTGGGTGATCCGGTGTGTAAGTGAGAAGCCTGGAGTAAGGCAGTATTTTCCCCCATTTGAAAGGCAGATAGCGGCGGCCTCAAGGCTGACTGAAAGACAGTGCTGTTACCCGTCTTCTAGTCACTGCTAGGAATGCCTCAGTGAAGAAAGTGAGTTTTCTCCTACGAATCCAGGTGGTCGCCAGTGCCTTGCTGGGAGCTCATCCCACGGCTTGCCCTAGCTAAAGTGCCAAGTAAACGCGACCCCAGGCCTCAAGGTAAGCACGAGTGTTTCCTCTCAGCAAAGCTTGCTGGGCAGCCATCTCCACGAACCCTGACTCGATGGAGTGCTTTAACTCCTCTACGGCTCTCCGGAGGCCTCAGAGAGTCGCGTATGAATTCCCTTCTGAAGGAGAGCGTGTGTGCCGTGAGTCCCCCGTTTGTCTTCCGAGCAACACAGCGCAGAACAGGCTGTTGGGGTCAACCCTTTCTATGCAGAGGGAAGGGCAATGAACTGATCCTCGCTTGCCTAGCTTGATTTCTACCGCTGTAAAGCAGCCCCAGGACAACGTTTTTGCCGGTATTATATTCAACGTGGCTCTCCCTCTGTGGGGGCCCTCTGAGCTGCACTGAAAGAATCCCTGAGCCTACAGAGCCCCCTGGCGGCTCTTACCTCTCATCTCTCTATTGGGACGCAAGGTACACTGTAGGTCCAGCCTGACAGAAAGAACAGAAAAACCGGTCAACTTGGGAGACATTTGGACGATACAAATTCACTTAGGCCTGACTAAGTCATTAAGCGGGTAATGCTAGGCACGGCATGCCAAAGACCCCGCCTGCAACGAAGTGTCATCATAGAAAGGCCCCGTGTGGCCGAAAGTCTCCAGTAGTCAGTCAGAGAGTGCCGGTGAATGCGCTGTGGGGTCAAGTTGGAAACTGGAGCATGTGGGAGAAGCCCGACTCTCCCCCTTTGAAAAGCAACTTCAGTGCAGCTTCCAAGCTGCCTGAACACCACACCACCAGGACACTGTTCACTCCACGGATGCCTCTGAGGAGCAGTGAGCTTTTGCAAAAGAAACCAGGCGCTTGCGGTTCCTTCCTGGGAGCTCAGCCCAGAGCATACTGTAGCTAAAGTGCCAACTAAATGTGACCTCCAGTCACGAAGTAAGGTGCACATTTTCCCATTACCAGAGGCAGGGGTGCACCAGGTTCCAGGAAGTCTCAGTCAATGGACGGCTTTAGCTTTAGTATGCCTCACAGCGCTCAAGCCTCTCACGGGGGCACTTCTTTCCAAGGATGTGCACCGTGTACCAAAAGCCTTCTGAGCACAATCAAGGGAGACACGGCTCTGGGACCATCCCTCACTATGCAGGTGAAAGGGCCGGGAACTAATCTGTTCTCTATGGCTAGCGTTCCACAGCTTGGAAACAGCCCCAGGAGCACGGTTCTTGGGCAGGCTTTCTTTCCATGCGGGTCTGCCTCGTTGAGGACACCTAAGCTGCCCTGAAAGAAACCACCGGGGCTCCAATCCACTTTGGGGACTCGTGCTCGACGTCTCTCTAAGTGAGGCGGAAAGTAGACTTTAGGTCCAGCCCGAAATGAAGTCGAGATTTACTAGTCGAGCCTTGCTAGGCATTTGGAACATGCAAAGTCACCTACGCCTCCTGAGGGCATTTCGAGGATTAGGCCACTCAGCACATGCAGAACACACTGCATCCCAGAGTTTCATCGCAGAAGGCCGAATTGTGTTCCAAGGGCCTCCTTTGGCTTGTCAGAGAAGAGAGGTCTCTGTGCTGGGTGATCCGGTGTGTAAGTGAGAAGCCTGGAGTAAGGCAGTATTTTCCCCCATTTGAAAGGCAGATAGCGGCGGCCTCAAGGCTGACTGAAAGACAGTGCTGTTACCCGTCTTCTAGTCACTGCTAGGAATGCCTCAGTGAAGAAAGTGAGTTTTCTCCTACGAATCCAGGTGGTCGCCAGTGCCTTGCTGGGAGCTCATCCCACGGCTTGCCCTAGCTAAAGTGCCAAGTAAACGCGACCCCAGGCCTCAAGGTAAGCACGAGTGTTTCCTCTCAGCAAAGCTTGCTGGGCAGCCATCTCCACGAACCCTGACTCGATGGAGTGCTTTAACTCCTCTACGGCTCTCCGGAGGCCTCAGAGAGTCGCGTATGAATTCCCTTCTGAGGGAGAGCGTGTGTGCCGTGAGTCCCCCGTTTGTCTTCCGAGCAACACAGCGCAGAACAGGCTGTTGGGGTCAACCCTTTCTATGCAGAGGGAAGGGCAATGAACTGATCCTCGCTTGCCTAGCTTGATTTCTACCGCTGTAAAGCAGCCCCAGGACAACGTTTTTGCCGGTATTATATTCAACGTGGCTCTCCCTCTGTGGGGGCCCTCTGAGCTGCACTGAAAGAATCCCTGAGCCTACAGAGCCCCCTGGCGGCTCTTACCTCTCATCTCTCTATTGGGACGCAAGGTACACTGTAGGTCCAGCCTGACAGAAAGAACAGAAAAACCGGTCAACTTGGGAGACATTTGGACGATACAAATTCACTTAGGCCTGACTAAGTCATTAAGCGGGTAATGCTAGGCACGGCATGCCAAAGACCCCGCCTGCAACGAAGTGTCATCATAGAAAGGCCCCGTGTGGCCGAAAGTCTCCAGTAGTCAGTCAGAGAGTGCCGGTGAATGCGCTGTGGGGTCAAGTTGGAAACTGGAGCATGTGGGAGAAGCCCGACTCTCCCCCTTTGAAAAGCAACTTCAGTGCAGCTTCCAAGCTGCCTGAACACCACACCACCAGGACACTGTTCACTCCACGGATGCCTCTGAGGAGCAGTGAGCTTTTGCAAAAGAAACCAGGCGCTTGCGGTTCCTTCCTGGGAGCTCAGCCCAGAGCATACTGTAGCTAAAGTGCCAACTAAATGTGACCTCCAGTCACGAAGTAAGGTGCACATTTTCCCATTACCAGAGGCAGGGGTGCACCAGTTTCCAGGAAGTCTCAGTCAATGGACGGCTTTAGCTTTAGTATGCCTCACAGCGCTCAAGCCTCTCACGGGGGCACTTCTTTCCAAGGATGTGCACCGTGTACCAAAAGCCTTCTGAGCACAATCAAGGGAGACACGGCTCTGGGACCATCCCTCACTATGCAGGTGAAAGGGCCGGGAACTAATCTGTTCTCTATGGCTAGCGTTCCACAGCTTGGAAACAGCCCCAGGAGCACGGTTCTTGGGCAGGCTTTCTTTCCATGCGGGTCTGCCTCGTTGAGGACACCTAAGCTGCCCTGAAAGAAACCACCGGGGCTCCAATCCACTTTGGGGACTCGTGCTCGACGTCTCTCTAAGTGAGGCGGAAAGTAGACTTTAGGTCCAGCCCGAAATGAAGTCGAGATTTACTAGTCGAGCCTTGCTAGGCATTTGGAACATGCAAAGTCACCTACGCCTCCTGAGGGCATTTCGAGGATTAGGCCACTCAGCACATGCAGAACACACTGCATCCCAAAGTTTCATCGCAGAAGGCCGAATTGTGTTCCAAGGGCCTCCTTTGGCTTGTCAGAGAAGAGAGGTCTCTGTGCTGGGTGATCCGGTGTGTAAGTGAGAAGCCTGGAGTAAGGCAGTATTTTCCCCCATTTGAAAGGCAGATAGCGGCGGCCTCAAGGCTGACTGAAAGACAGTGCTGTTACCCGTCTTCTAGTCACTGCTAGGAATGCCTCAGTGAAGAAAGTGAGTTTTCTCCTACGAATCCAGGTGGTCGCCAGTGCCTTGCTGGGAGCTCATCCCACGGCTTGCCCTAGCTAAAGTGCCAAGTAAACGCGACCCCAGGCCTCAAGGTAAGCACGAGTGTTTCCTCTCAGCAAAGCTTGCTGGGCAGCCATCTCCACGAACCCTGACTCGATGGAGTGCTTTAACTCCTCTACGGCTCTCCGGAGGCCTCAGAGAGTCGCGTATGAATTCCCTTCTGAGGGAGAGCGTGTGTGCCGTGAGTCCCCCGTTTGTCTTCCGAGCAACACAGCGCAGAACAGGCTGTTGGGGTCAACCCTTTCTATGCAGAGGGAAGGGCAATGAACTGATCCTCGCTTGCCTAGCTTGATTTCTACCGCTGTAAAGCAGCCCCAGGACAACGTTTTTGCCGGTATTATATTCAACGTGGCTCTCCCTCTGTGGGGGCCCTCTGAGCTGCACTGAAAGAATCCCTGAGCCTACAGAGCCCCCTGGCGGCTCTTACCTCTCATCTCTCTATTGGGACGCAAGGTACACTGTAGGTCCAGCCTGACAGAAAGAACAGAAAAACCGGTCAACTTGGGAGACATTTGGACGATACAAATTCACTTAGGCCTGACTAAGTCATTAAGCGGGTAATGCTAGGCACGGCATGCCAAAGACCCCGCCTGCAACGAAGTGTCATCATAGAAAGGCCCCGTGTGGCCGAAAGTCTCCAGTAGTCAGTCAGAGAGTGCCGGTGAATGCGCTGTGGGGTCAAGTTGGAAACTGGAGCATGTGGGAGAAGCCCGACTCTCCCCCTTTGAAAAGCAACTTCAGTGCAGCTTCCAAGCTGCCTGAACACCACACCACCAGGACACTGTTCACTCCACGGATGCCTCTGAGGAGCAGTGAGCTTTTGCAAAAGAAACCAGGCGCTTGCGGTTCCTTCCTGGGAGCTCAGCCCAGAGCATACTGTAGCTAAAGTGCCAACTAAATGTGACCTCCAGTCACGAAGTAAGGTGCACATTTTCCCATTACCAGAGGCAGGGGTGCACCAGGTTCCAGGAAGTCTCAGTCAATGGACGGCTTTAGCTTTAGTATGCCTCACAGCGCTCAAGCCTCTCACGGGGGCACTTCTTTCCAAGGATGTGCACCGTGTACCAAAAGCCTTCTGAGCACAATCAAGGGAGACACGGCTCTGGGACCATCCCTCACTATGCAGGTGAAAGGGCCGGGAACTAATCTGTTCTCTATGGCTAGCGTTCCACAGCTTGGAAACAGCCCCAGGAGCACGGTTCTTGGGCAGGCTTTCTTTCCATGCGGGTCTGCCTCGTTGAGGACACCTAAGCTGCCCTGAAAGAAACCACCGGGGCTCCAATCCACTTTGGGGACTCGTGCTCGACGTCTCTCTAAGTGAGGCGGAAAGTAGACTTTAGGTCCAGCCCGAAATGAAGTCGAGATTTACTAGTCGAGCCTTGCTAGGCATTTGGAACATGCAAAGTCACCTACGCCTCCTGAGGGCATTTCGAGGATTAGGCCACTCAGCACATGCAGAACACACTGCATCCCAAAGTTTCATCGCAGAAGGCCGAATTGTGTTCCAAGGGCCTCCTTTGGCTTGTCAGAGAAGAGAGGTCTCTGTGCTGGGTGATCCGGTGTGTAAGTGAGAAGCCTGGAGTAAGGCAGTATTTTCCCCCATTTGAAAGGCAGATAGCGGCGGCCTCAAGGCTGACTGAAAGACAGTGCTGTTACCCGTCTTCTAGTCACTGCTAGGAATGCCTCAGTGAAGAAAGTGAGTTTTCTCCTACGAATCCAGGTGGTCGCCAGTGCCTTGCTGGGAGCTCATCCCACGGCTTGCCCTAGCTAAAGTGCCAAGTAAACGCGACCCCAGGCCTCAAGGTAAGCACGAGTGTTTCCTCTCAGCAAAGCTTGCTGGGCAGCCATCTCCACGAACCCTGACTCGATGGAGTGCTTTAACTCCTCTACGGCTCTCCGGAGGCCTCAGAGAGTCGCGTATGAATTCCCTTCTGAGGGAGAGCGTGTGTGCCGTGAGTCCCCCGTTTGTCTTCCGAGCAACACAGCGCAGAACAGGCTGTTGGGGTCAACCCTTTCTATGCAGAGGGAAGGGCAATGAACTGATCCTCGCTTGCCTAGCTTGATTTCTACCGCTGTAAAGCAGCCCCAGGACAACGTTTTTGCCGGTATTATATTCAACGTGGCTCTCCCTCTGTGGGGGCCCTCTGAGCTGCACTGAAAGAATCCCTGAGCCTACAGAGCCCCCTGGCGGCTCTTACCTCTCATCTCTCTATTGGGACGCAAGGTACACTGTAGGTCCAGCCTGACAGAAAGAACAGAAAAACCGGTCAACTTGGGAGACATTTGGACGATACAAATTCACTTAGGCCTGACTAAGTCATTAAGCGGGTAATGCTAGGCACGGCATGCCAAAGACCCCGCCTGCAACGAAGTGTCATCATAGAAAGGCCCCGTGTGGCCGAAAGTCTCCAGTAGTCAGTCAGAGAGTGCCGGTGAATGCGCTGTGGGGTCAAGTTGGAAACTGGAGCATGTGGGAGAAGCCCGACTCTCCCCCTTTGAAAAGCAACTTCAGTGCAGCTTCCAAGCTGCCTGAACACCACACCACCAGGACACTGTTCACTCCACGGATGCCTCTGAGGAGCAGTGAGCTTTTGCAAAAGAAACCAGGCGCTTGCGGTTCCTTCCTGGGAGCTCAGCCCAGAGCATACTGTAGCTAAAGTGCCAACTAAATGTGACCTCCAGTCACGAAGTAAGGTGCACATTTTCCCATTACCAGAGGCAGGGGTGCACCAGGTTCCAGGAAGTCTCAGTCAATGGACGGCTTTAGCTTTAGTATGCCTCACAGCGCTCAAGCCTCTCACGGGGGCACTTCTTTCCAAGGATGTGCACCGTGTACCAAAAGCCTTCTGAGCACAATCAAGGGAGACACGGCTCTGGGACCATCCCTCACTATGCAGGTGAAAGGGCCGGGAACTAATCTGTTCTCTATGGCTAGCGTTCCACAGCTTGGAAACAGCCCCAGGAGCACGGTTCTTGGGCAGGCTTTCTTTCCATGCGGGTCTGCCTCGTTGAGGACACCTAAGCTGCCCTGAAAGAAACCACCGGGGCTCCAATCCACTTTGGGGACTCGTGCTCGACGTCTCTCTAAGTGAGGCGGAAAGTAGACTTTAGGTCCAGCCCGAAATGAAGTCGAGATTTACTAGTCGAGCCTTGCTAGGCATTTGGAACATGCAAAGTCACCTACGCCTCCTGAGGGCATTTCGAGGATTAGGCCACTCAGCACATGCAGAACACACTGCATCCCAAAGTTTCATCGCAGAAGGCCGAATTGTGTTCCAAGGGCCTCCTTTGGCTTGTCAGAGAAGAGAGGTCTCTGTGCTGGGTGATCCGGTGTGTAAGTGAGAAGCCTGGAGTAAGGCAGTATTTTCCCCCATTTGAAAGGCAGATAGCGGCGGCCTCAAGGCTGACTGAAAGACAGTGCTGTTACCCGTCTTCTAGTCACTGCTAGGAATGCCTCAGTGAAGAAAGTGAGTTTTCTCCTACGAATCCAGGTGGTCGCCAGTGCCTTGCTGGGAGCTCATCCCACGGCTTGCCCTAGCTAAAGTGCCAAGTAAACGCGACCCCAGGCCTCAAGGTAAGCACGAGTGTTTCCTCTCAGCAAAGCTTGCTGGGCAGCCATCTCCACGAACCCTGACTCGATGGAGTGCTTTAACTCCTCTACGGCTCTCCGGAGGCCTCAGAGAGTCGCGTATGAATTCCCTTCTGAGGGAGAGCGTGTGTGCCGTGAGTCCCCCGTTTGTCTTCCGAGCAACACAGCGCAGAACAGGCTGTTGGGGTCAACCCTTTCTATGCAGAGGGAAGGGCAATGAACTGATCCTCGCTTGCCTAGCTTGATTTCTACCGCTGTAAAGCAGCCCCAGGACAACGTTTTTGCCGGTATTATATTCAACGTGGCTCTCCCTCTGTGGGGGCCCTCTGAGCTGCACTGAAAGAATCCCTGAGCCTACAGAGCCCCCTGGCGGCTCTTACCTCTCATCTCTCTATTGGGACGCAAGGTACACTGTAGGTCCAGCCTGACAGAAAGAACAGAAAAACCGGTCAACTTGGGAGACATTTGGACGATACAAATTCACTTAGGCCTGACTAAGTCATTAAGCGGGTAATGCTAGGCACGGCATGCCAAAGACCCCGCCTGCAACGAAGTGTCATCATAGAAAGGCCCCGTGTGGCCGAAAGTCTCCAGTAGTCAGTCAGAGAGTGCCGGTGAATGCGCTGTGGGGTCAAGTTGGAAACTGGAGCATGTGGGAGAAGCCCGACTCTCCCCCTTTGAAAAGCAACTTCAGTGCAGCTTCCAAGCTGCCTGAACACCACACCACCAGGACACTGTTCACTCCACGGATGCCTCTGAGGAGCAGTGAGCTTTTGCAAAAGAAACCAGGCGCTTGCGGTTCCTTCCTGGGAGCTCAGCCCAGAGCATACTGTAGCTAAAGTGCCAACTAAATGTGACCTCCAGTCACGAAGTAAGGTGCACATTTTCCCATTACCAGAGGCAGGGGTGCACCAGGTTCCAGGAAGTCTCAGTCAATGGACGGCTTTAGCTTTAGTATGCCTCACAGCGCTCAAGCCTCTCACGGGGGCACTTCTTTCCAAGGATGTGCACCGTGTACCAAAAGCCTTCTGAGCACAATCAAGGGAGACACGGCTCTGGGACCATCCCTCACTATGCAGGTGAAAGGGCCGGGAACTAATCTGTTCTCTATGGCTAGCGTTCCACAGCTTGGAAACAGCCCCAGGAGCACGGTTCTTGGGCAGGCTTTCTTTCCATGCGGGTCTGCCTCGTTGAGGACACCTAAGCTGCCCTGAAAGAAACCACCGGGGCTCCAATCCACTTTGGGGACTCGTGCTCGACGTCTCTCTAAGTGAGGCGGAAAGTAGACTTTAGGTCCAGCCCGAAATGAAGTCGAGATTTACTAGTCGAGCCTTGCTAGGCATTTGGAACATGCAAAGTCACCTACGCCTCCTGAGGGCATTTCGAGGATTAGGCCACTCAGCACATGCAGAACACACTGCATCCCAAAGTTTCATCGCAGAAGGCCGAATTGTGTTCCAAGGGCCTCCTTTGGCTTGTCAGAGAAGAGAGGTCTCTGTGCTGGGTGATCCGGTGTGTAAGTGAGAAGCCTGGAGTAAGGCAGTATTTTCCCCCATTTGAAAGGCAGATAGCGGCGGCCTCAAGGCTGACTGAAAGACAGTGCTGTTACCCGTCTTCTAGTCACTGCTAGGAATGCCTCAGTGAAGAAAGTGAGTTTTCTCCTACGAATCCAGGTGGTCGCCAGTGCCTTGCTGGGAGCTCATCCCACGGCTTGCCCTAGCTAAAGTGCCAAGTAAACGCGACCCCAGGCCTCAAGGTAAGCACGAGTGTTTCCTCTCAGCAAAGCTTGCTGGGCAGCCATCTCCACGAACCCTGACTCGATGGAGTGCTTTAACTCCTCTACGGCTCTCCGGAGGCCTCAGAGAGTCGCGTATGAATTCCCTTCTGAGGGAGAGCGTGTGTGCCGTGAGTCCCCCGTTTGTCTTCCGAGCAACACAGCGCAGAACAGGCTGTTGGGGTCAACCCTTTCTATGCAGAGGGAAGGGCAATGAACTGATCCTCGCTTGCCTAGCTTGATTTCTACCGCTGTAAAGCAGCCCCAGGACAACGTTTTTGCCGGTATTATATTCAACGTGGCTCTCCCTCTGTGGGGGCCCTCTGAGCTGCACTGAAAGAATCCCTGAGCCTACAGAGCCCCCTGGCGGCTCTTACCTCTCATCTCTCTATTGGGACGCAAGGTACACTGTAGGTCCAGCCTGACAGAAAGAACAGAAAAACCGGTCAACTTGGGAGACATTTGGACGATACAAATTCACTTAGGCCTGACTAAGTCATTAAGCGGGTAATGCTAGGCACGGCATGCCAAAGACCCCGCCTGCAACGAAGTGTCATCATAGAAAGGCCCCGTGTGGCCGAAAGTCTCCAGTAGTCAGTCAGAGAGTGCCGGTGAATGCGCTGTGGGGTCAAGTTGGAAACTGGAGCATGTGGGAGAAGCCCGACTCTCCCCCTTTGAAAAGCAACTTCAGTGCAGCTTCCAAGCTGCCTGAACACCACACCACCAGGACACTGTTCACTCCACGGATGCCTCTGAGGAGCAGTGAGCTTTTGCAAAAGAAACCAGGCGCTTGCGGTTCCTTCCTGGGAGCTCAGCCCAGAGCATACTGTAGCTAAAGTGCCAACTAAATGTGACCTCCAGTCACGAAGTAAGGTGCACATTTTCCCATTACCAGAGGCAGGGGTGCACCAGGTTCCAGGAAGTCTCAGTCAATGGACGGCTTTAGCTTTAGTATGCCTCACAGCGCTCAAGCCTCTCACGGGGGCACTTCTTTCCAAGGATGTGCACCGTGTACCAAAAGCCTTCTGAGCACAATCAAGGGAGACACGGCTCTGGGACCATCCCTCACTATGCAGGTGAAAGGGCCGGGAACTAATCTGTTCTCTATGGCTAGCGTTCCACAGCTTGGAAACAGCCCCAGGAGCACGGTTCTTGGGCAGGCTTTCTTTCCATGCGGGTCTGCCTCGTTGAGGACACCTAAGCTGCCCTGAAAGAAACCACCGGGGCTCCAATCCACTTTGGGGACTCGTGCTCGACGTCTCTCTAAGTGAGGCGGAAAGTAGACTTTAGGTCCAGCCCGAAATGAAGTCGAGATTTACTAGTCGAGCCTTGCTAGGCATTTGGAACATGCAAAGTCACCTACGCCTCCTGAGGGCATTTCGAGGATTAGGCCACTCAGCACATGCAGAACACACTGCATCCCAAAGTTTCATCGCAGAAGGCCGAATTGTGTTCCAAGGGCCTCCTTTGGCCTGTCAGAGAAGAGAGGTCTCTGTGCTGGGTGATCCGGTGTGTAAGTGAGAAGCCTGGAGTAAGGCAGTATTTTCCCCCATTTGAAAGGCAGATAGCGGCGGCCTCAAGGCTGACTGAAAGACAGTGCTGTTACCCGTCTTCTAGTCACTGCTAGGAATGCCTCAGTGAAGAAAGTGAGTTTTCTCCTACGAATCCAGGTGGTCGCCAGTGCCTTGCTGGGAGCTCATCCCACGGCTTGCCCTAGCTAAAGTGCCAAGTAAACGCGACCCCAGGCCTCAAGGTAAGCACGAGTGTTTCCTCTCAGCAAAGCTTGCTGGGCAGCCATCTCCACGAACCCTGACTCGATGGAGTGCTTTAACTCCTCTACGGCTCTCCGGAGGCCTCAGAGAGTCGCGTATGAATTCCCTTCTGAGGGAGAGCGTGTGTGCCGTGAGTCCCCCGTTTGTCTTCCGAGCAACACAGCGCAGAACAGGCTGTTGGGGTCAACCCTTTCTATGCAGAGGGAAGGGCAATGAACTGATCCTCGCTTGCCTAGCTTGATTTCTACCGCTGTAAAGCAGCCCCAGGACAACGTTTTTGCCGGTATTATATTCAACGTGGCTTCCCTCTGTGGGGGCCCTCTGAGCTGCACTGAAGAATCCCTGAGCCTACAGAGCCCCCTGGCGGCTCTTACCTCTCATCTCTCTATTGGGACGCAAGGTACACTGTAGGTCCAGCCTGACAGAAAGAACAGAAAAACCGGTCAACTTGGGAGACATTTGGACGATACAAATTCACTTAGGCCTGACTAAGTCATTAAGCGGGTAATGCTAGGCACGGCATGCCAAAGACCCCGCCTGCAACGAAGTGTCATCATAGAAAGGCCCCGTGTGGCCGAAAGTCTCCAGTAGTCAGTCAGAGAGTGCCGGTGAATGCGCTGTGGGGTCAAGTTGGAAAACTGGAGCATGTGGGAGAAGCCCGACTCTCCCCCTTTGAAAAGCAACTTCAGTGCAGCTTCCAAGCTGCCTGAACACCACACCACCAGGACACTGTTCACTCCACGGATGCCTCTGAGGAGCAGTGAGCTTTTGCAAAAGAAACCAGGCGCTTGCGGTTCCTTCCTGGGAGCTCAGCCCAGAGCATACTGTAGCTAAAGTGCCAACTAAATGTGACCTCCAGTCACGAAGTAAGGTGCACATTTTCCCATTACCAGAGGCAGGGGTGCACCAGGTTCCAGGAAGTCTCAGTCAATGGACGGCTTTAGCTTTAGTATGCCTCACAGCGCTCAAGCCTCTCACGGGGGCACTTCTTTCCAAGGATGTGCACCGTGTACCAAAAGCCTTCTGAGCACAATCAAGGGAGACACGGCTCTGGGACCATCCCTCACTATGCAGGTGAAAGGGCCGGGAACTAATCTGTTCTCTATGGCTAGCGTTCCACAGCTTGGAAAACAGCCCCAGGAGCACGGTTCTTGGGCAGGCTTTCTTTCCATGCGGGTCTGCTCGTTGAGGACACCTAAGCTGCCCTGAAAGAAACCACCGGGGCTCCAATCCACTTTGGGGACTCGTGCTCGACGTCTCTCTAAGTGAGGCGGAAAGTAGACTTTAGGTCCAGCCCGAAATGAAGTCGAGATTTACTAGTCGAGCCTTGCTAGGCATTTGGAACATGCAAAGTCACCTACGCCTCCTGAGGGCATTTCGAGGATTAGGCCACTCAGCACATGCAGAACACACTGCATCCCAAAGTTTCATCGCAGAAGGCCGAATTGTGTTCCAAGGGCCTCCTTTGGCCTGTCAGAGAAGAGAGGTCTCTGTGCTGGGTGATCCGGTGTGTAAGTGAGAAGCCTGGAGTAAGGCAGTATTTTCCCCCATTTGAAAGGCAGATAGCGGCGGCCTCAAGGCTGACTGAAAGACAGTGCTGTTACCCGTCTTCTAGTCACTGCTAGGAATGCCTCAGTGAAGAAAGTGAGTTTTCTCCTACGAATCCAGGTGGTCGCCAGTGCCTTGCTGGGAGCTCATCCCACGGCTTGCCCTAGCTAAAGTGCCAAGTAAACGCGACCCCAGGCCTCAAGGTAAGCACGAGTGTTTCCTCTCAGCAAAGCTTGCTGGGCAGCCATCTCCACGAACCCTGACTCGATGGAGTGCTTTAACTCCTCTACGGCTCTCGGAGGCGTCTGAGAGTCGCGTATGAATTCCCTTCTGAGGGAGAGCGTGTGTGCCGTGAGTCCCCCGTTTGTCTTCCGAGCAACACAGCGCAGAACAGGCTGTTGGGGTCAACCCTTTCTATGCAGAGGGAAGGGCAATGAACTGATCCTCGCTTGCCTAGCTTGATTTCTACCGCTGTAAAGCAGCCCCAGGACAACGTTTTTGCCGGTATTATATTCAACGTGGCTCTCCCTCTGTGGGGGCCCTCTGAGCTGCACTGAAAGAATCCCTGAGCCTACAGAGCCCCCTGGCGGGCTCTTACCTCTCATCTCTCTATTGGGACGCAAGGTACACTGTAGGTCCAGCCTGACAGAAAGAACAGAAAAACCGGTCAACTTGGGAGACATTTGGACGATACAAATTCACTTAGGCCTGACTAAGTCATTAAGCGGGTAATGCTAGGCACGGCATGCCAAAGACCCCGCCTGCAACGAAGTGTCATCATAGAAAGGCCCCGTGTGGCCGAAAGTCTCCAGTAGTCAGTCAGAGAGTGCCGGTGAATGCGCTGTGGGGTCAAGTTGGAAACTGGAGCATGTGGGAGAAGCCCGACTCTCCCCCTTTGAAAAGCAACTTCAGTGCAGCTTCCAAGCTGCCTGAACACCACACCACCAGGACACTGTTCACTCCACGGATGCCTCTGAGGAGCAGTGAGCTTTTGCAAAAGAAACCAGGCGCTTGCGGTTCCTTCCTGGGAGCTCAGCCCAGAGCATACTGTAGCTAAAGTGCCAACTAAATGTGACCTCCAGTCACGAAGTAAGGTGCACATTTTCCCATTACCAGAGGCAGGGGTGCACCAGGTTCCAGGAAGTCTCAGTCAATGGACGGCTTTAGCTTTAGTATGCCTCACAGCGCTCAAGCCTCTCACGGGGGCACTTCTTTCCAAGGATGTGCACCGTGTACCAAAAGCCTTCTGAGCACAATCAAGGGAGACACGGCTCTGGGACCATCCCTCACTATGCAGGTGAAAGGGCCGGGAACTAATCTGTTCTCTATGGCTAGCGTTCCACAGCTTGGAAACAGCCCCAGGAGCACGGTTCTTGGGCAGGCTTTCTTTCCATGCGGGTCTGCCTCGTTGAGGACACCTAAGCTGCCCTGAAAGAAACCACCGGGGCTCCAATCCACTTTGGGGACTCGTGCTCGACGTCTCTCTAAGTGAGGCGGAAGTAGACTTTAGGTCCAGCCCGAAATGAAGTCGAGATTTACTAGTCGAGCCTTGCTAGGCATTTGGAACATGCAAAGTCACCTACGCCTCCTGAGGGCATTTCGAGGATTAGGCCACTCAGCACATGCAGAACACACTGCATCCCAAAGTTTCATCGCAGAAGGCCGAATTGTGTTCCAAGGGCCTCCTTTGGCTTGTCAGAGAAGAGAGGTCTCTGTGCTGGGTGATCCGGTGTGTAAGTGAGAAGCCTGGAGTAAGGCAGTATTTTCCCCCATTTGAAAGGCAGATAGCGGCGGCCTCAAGGCTGACTGAAAGACAGTGCTGTTACCCGTCTTCTAGTCACTGCTAGGAATGCCTCAGTGAAGAAAGTGAGTTTTCTCCTACGAATCCAGGTGGTCGCCAGTGCCTTGCTGGGAGCTCATCCCACGGCTTGCCCTAGCTAAAGTGCCAAGTAAACGCGACCCCAGGCCTCAAGGTAAGCACGAGTGTTTCCTCTCAGCAAAGCTTGCTGGGCAGCCATCTCCACGAACCCTGACTCGATGGAGTGCTTAACTCCTCTACGGCTCTCCGGAGGCCTCAGAGAGTCGCGTATGAATTCCCTTCTGAGGGAGAGCGTGTGTGCCGTGAGTCCCCCGTTTGTCTTCCGAGCAACACAGCGCAGAACAGGCTGTTGGGGTCAACCCTTTCTATGCAGAGGGAAGGGCAAATGAACTGATCCTCGCTTGCCTAGCTTGATTTCTACCGCTGTAAAGCAGCCCCAGGACAACGTTTTTTGCCGGTATTATATTCAACGTGGCTCTCCCTCTGTGGGGGCCCTCTGAGCTGCACTGAAAGAATCCCTGAGCCTACAGAGCCCCCTGGCGGCTCTTACCTCTCATCTCTCTATTGGGACGCAAGGTACACTGTAGGTCCAGCCTGACAGAAAGAACAGAAAAACCGGTCAACTTGGGAGACATTTGGACGATACAAATTCACTTAGGCCTGACTAAGTCATTAAGCGGGTAATGCTAGGCACGGCATGCCAAAGACCCCGCCTGCAACGAAGTGTCATCATAGAAAGGCCCCGTGTGGCCGAAAGTCTCCAGTAGTCAGTCAGAGAGTGCCGGTGAATGCGCTGTGGGGTCAAGTTGGAAACTGGAGCATGTGGGAGAAGCCCGACTCTCCCCCTTTGAAAAGCAACTTCAGTGCAGCTTCCAAGCTGCCTGAACACCACACCACCAGGACACTGTTCACTCCACGGATGCCTCTGAGGAGCAGTGAGCTTTTGCAAAAGAAACCAGGCGCTTGCGGTTCCTTCCTGGGAGCTCAGCCCAGAGCATACTGTAGCTAAAGTGCCAACTAAATGTGACCTCCAGTCACGAAGTAAGGTGCACATTTTCCCATTACCAGAGGCAGGGGTGCACCAGGTTCCAGGAAGTCTCAGTCAATGGACGGCTTTAGCTTTAGTATGCCTCACAGCGCTCAAGCCTCTCACGGGGGCACTTCTTTCCAAGGATGTGCACCGTGTACCAAAAGCCTTCTGAGCACAATCAAGGGAGACACGGCTCTGGGACCATCCCTCACTATGCAGGTGAAAGGGCCGGGAACTAATCTGTTCTCTATGGCTAGCGTTCCACAGCTTGGAAACAGCCCCAGGAGCACGGTTCTTGGGCAGGCTTTCTTTCCATGCGGGTCTGCCTCGTTGAGGACACCTAAGCTGCCCTGAAAGAAACCACCGGGGCTCCAATCCACTTTGGGGACTCGTGCTCGACGTCTCTCTAAGTGAGGCGGAAAGTAGACTTTAGGTCCAGCCCGAAATGAAGTCGAGATTTACTAGTCGAGCCTTGCTAGGCATTTGGAACATGCAAAGTCACCTACGCCTCCTGAGGGCATTTCGAGGATTAGGCCACTCAGCACATGCAGAACACACTGCATCCCAAAGTTTCATCGCAGAAGGCCGAATTGTGTTCCAAGGGCCTCCTTTGGCTTGTCAGAGAAGAGAGGTCTCTGTGCTGGGTGATCCGGTGTGTAAGTGAGAAGCCTGGAGTAAGGCAGTATTTTCCCCCATTTGAAAGGCAGATAGCGGCGGCCTCAAGGCTGACTGAAAGACAGTGCTGTTACCCGTCTTCTAGTCACTGCTAGGAATGCCTCAGTGAAGAAAGTGAGTTTTCTCCTACGAATCCAGGTGGTCGCCAGTGCCTTGCTGGGAGCTCATCCCACGGCTTGCCCTAGCTAAAGTGCCAAGTAAACGCGACCCCAGGCCTCAAGGTAAGCACGAGTGTTTCCTCTCAGCAAAGCTTGCTGGGCAGCCATCTCCACGAACCCTGACTCGATGGAGTGCTTTAAACTCCTCTACGGCTCTCCGGAGGCCTCAGAGAGTCGCGTATGAATTCCCTTCTGAGGGAGAGCGTGTGTGCCGTGAGTCCCCCGTTTGTCTTCCGAGCAACACAGCGCAGAACAGGCTGTTGGGGTCAACCCTTTCTATGCAGAGGGAAGGGCAATGAACTGATCCTCGCTTGCCTAGCTTGATTTCTACCGCTGTAAAGCAGCCCCAGGACAACGTTTTTGCCGGTATTATATTCAACGTGGCTCTCCCTCTGTGGGGGCCCTCTGAGCTGCACTGAAAGAATCCCTGAGCCTACAGAGCCCCCTGGCGGCTCTTACCTCTCATCTCTCTATTGGGACGCAAGGTACACTGTAGGTCAGCCTGACAGAAAGAACAGAAAAACCGGTCAACTTGGGAGACATTTGGACGATACAAATTCACTTAGGCCTGACTAAGTCATTAAGCGGGTAATGCTAGGCACGGCATGCCAAAGACCCCGCCTGCAACGAAGTGTCATCATAGAAAGGCCCCGTGTGGCCGAAAGTCTCCAGTAGTCAGTCAGAGAGTGCCGGTGAATGCGCTGTGGGGTCAAGTTGGAAACTGGAGCATGTGGGAGAAGCCCGACTCTCCCCCTTTGAAAAGCAACTTCAGTGCAGCTTCCAAGCTGCCTGAACACCACACCACCAGGACACTGTTCACTCCACGGATGCCTCTGAGGAGCAGTGA